>NC_079227.1:10481810-10526810 GCF_029633865.1 Lampris incognitus
ACTTGATGCATTTCCTGTGTGGGTGAATATAATGAAATACCTGGCAGAACAAACTAGACCAGACCAGCAGTACTGGCGGTACCTGAGAAAGAGGTGTAAAATCCATGTCCAAAAAGTAAAAGTCCTAACCGTGTATTTGCTCCACCCGTGTAGTTTTCTCCGACCTAGCTAAGGGTTGGTGTTACTTCTCCTGGATCGCCACCTTGTCGTCGTGGAGAAGCTTGCATGTACTATTGATTCCAAGAGCTATGCCGTCCAGAGCTTGGGTCATCCAAGGCGGACAGGTCAAGGGGGAGGTTCCAGACAAAGCGCGATCCAACAAAGACCTCAACGGTGGAACTGGTGGAAGATGTCTCCAGGTCACATTGGCAGTGAAGGCGGATGAAGGCTACAACAGAGGGTGGTTCCCAGTCATCTTGGTTCTCCATGAAATTGGACTCTGGCCACCCTCTGCCGAAGACCGTGTGGTGGCTGCAGGTGCATCAGCCACTCCACGTAAGAAGCTGTCACGCGCAGGCATCCTCCCATTATGGGGCTCCAGGATCAGCCTCTATGCCCACCTGAGGATCCAGAGGGACCCGGAAGGAGAACAGTCATACTTGACCCCGAGTGACCGCCGATGATGATGGTGTTGATCAGAATCAGCTTGTTTAATGCATCCATCCATCCATTATCTGAACCGCTTATCCTTCTCTCAGGGTCGCGGGGATGCTGGAGCCTATCCCAGCCGTCATTGGGCAGCAGGCAGAGAGACACCCTGGACAAGCTGACTGGCCATCACACAAGGCCAACATACACACACATACACATTCATACCTAGGGGCAATTTAGTATGGCCGATTCACCTGACTTACATGTCTTTGGACTGTGGGAAGAAACCGGAGCACCCAGAGGAAACCCACGCAGACATGGGGAGAACATGCAAACTCCACACAGGATGACCCCCAAGGTTGGACTACCCCAGGGCTTGAATCCAGAACCTTCTTGCTGTCAGGCGACTGCGCTAACCACTGCGCCACTGTGCCGCCCTGTATAATACATAGATGGAGCAAATACACAGTTAGGACTTTTACTTCCTCGACCTGGATTTTACACCTCGGCCTGAGCACCTGGTTGAGAACCACTGATCTAGAAGATGTCAGGCTATGATGTCGTGAACACAGTCACAGGCAGCATCATTTATTAAAATAGCTCCAGCGGTTGGAGGACTGAGTCTGTGGGCATGTCATCAGGTTTACCAAGTGGGCCTCCCCTCCCTTATAAAGTAACACATCTGTGAATGTCTAGAGTATTAAAGCAAAACCGACAATTTCACAAGAACGAAAAGAAAAATCTGCAGAGTTTCATTGTTTTACAGTCCTCACGTGCAAAATTAACCAATAGGAAATAAAACAGCAGGAAGGCAGATCATGTGCGGAATGGTGACTTTGATTGGTGGTTTTAAAAATGTTATAGATTAGACAAATAAATACTGCCCACATACTATAGTGTTATCCAGATCAACAGAGGCACTTGTGACTAATGGAAATGTGATATTCCAGTGATTACTGTATGGATCTTTACCCTCGCCCCCCTGCACAGGGAGCTCAGAGGTCATGCTCATCTACGGGGGGCGATTTTCATGTCCTGCCCTATACTTCCTATTTACCATCGCTGTAGATCAACACATCGCCATCCGCGCTGCTGTTTGAGACCCCCGCTCCACTGGAAGCGATAAATATACAGACACCATGCTGAGTGTGTTTGAGTTGGTGAGCTCCAGCAAGTTTATATTGTCTCAGTAATGAAGTGATGAGCCACCATACCAGGATAAGCAATGGTGCAGGTTTCCATGGTAACCACAGGCAGGGAGAGAAAGAGAGAGATGGATAGACATAGACGGAGAGAGAGAGAGAGAGAGCATGCCCATCACTGGCTGGTGATATTAGCAGGCTGGTGTTTCTAGGACATTTCTAGCATGACACCATCACATGCTGGTCTATGCTATCACCTCTCCCTAAAGTTCTCTGCAGGTTTTGGCTGCATGTCCTTTCTCTCTACCCCTCCTCCTCTTCCTCCTCCTCCAATTCTTCCCATCAGACTTCCATTTTTAATAAAACATCCTAAAACCAAGTTCTGTTTCACTTCTTCTTTTTTTGCCGTAGAGAATCTCAGAATGACTAAGCGCGGCGGCTGGCTGTCGGTCTCAACTGAGAGGCCCTGGGGAAGTGTGTCTGTGTGTGCGTGTGTATGTGTGTTTGGGGTGTTGCTGGAGGCTGTGGGCTGGAGGGGCAGGAGCAGACCCTCGAGACGCCTGTGAGCCGTCGGGATACACACTGGCCTGGCCACAAGAATGAGCTTCTGGCCTGTGCTGGCTGCCCTTCTGGCTCTACACACACATGTTGTATAAATATCTTCTCACAAACGCACACGTGCGTGCGCGCACACACACACACACACACACACACACACACACACACACACACACACACACCAAAACCAGTGGAAAGTGGGCTTGTAGGTGGCTGAGGAATCTGGGGGAAGGAAGGATGATTAGAGGATTGGAGGGAACGGAGGGGTGGGTAGAGGGGGTGTTGTGCATTCATTCATATTTCTTCCCCCTCGTTGTTTGAATGAGCCAAACCTCACTGGGTGAATCGATGTTCCTCGTAAACACGCTGAAAAAAACACAATGGCGCCTCCGACCCCAGAGAATTGGGGAGAGAGGGGGAGTTAGTTGTAGAAAGAATTGGGAAAATAGATGAGTGGGGGGAGAGAGAGAGAGAGGGGAGAGAATAATGAAAAGAGTGGGATAAAGCGAGCCCCAACCCCCAGACAGATGTATGGGTGTCGGCACCGCAGCCCACCGCCCCAGTGTGCTCGGATGCCGGCGGCCATTTTCAAAAACAAAAACAAAAAAAGGCAGATCGGGAGAAACAGAAATTGCGTCCGGAAGAACAACAGCCAATAACAAGAAGGGAAATTGCCCAGTGGACAATTGACCGCCAGTGACCCTTAATTTCTCCTCCGGGACTGTGACTGATGTAGTCAAAACTGGGTTTAGTTGTGGCCGAGGGTGGCGTGTCTACGCCAGCCAGCCGGCACTCCGTTAACTCGCTAATCGTCCTCAGCCTCGCGTCGTGAGCAGGAACGTGTTTCACGTTCAGCGGCGGAGGAAGACGGACCGAACTGCGCCTTTTCGTTTCTCGGCGCAATGGAAGGGGTAAACAATGCCGTCTGTCTGCCATGAAATACTGCCACCTTTATAGAACCCGCTGTCTCTTCCCCGCTGTCTTGAGCAGTAACTGACAGCCACAGCCCTTTTTTTTAAACTTCCCAAGCTTTTCCAAAGTATTTTGTTGTTTTTCTTCTTTCCAGAGTTTAATAGCAGTGCAGCACAAGGCTGTTGGGGTCGGCGGCTCTTGGGAATTTCATCCGCCTCTCTCTCTCTCTCTCTCTCTCTCTCTCTCTCTCTCTCTCTCTCTCTCTCTCTCTCTCTCTCTCTCTCTCTCTCTCTCTCGCTCTCTCTCTCGCTCTCTCTTGCGCTCTCTCTCTCTCTCTCTCTCGCTCTCTCTCTCTCTCTCTCTCGCTCTTCTCTCTCTCTCGCTCTCTCTTCTCTCTCTCTCTCGCTCTCTCTCTCTCTTCTCTCGCTCTCTCTCTCTCTCTCTCTCTTCTCTCTCGCTCTCTCTCTCTCTCTCTCTCTCTTGTGCGCTCTCTCTCTCTCTCTCTCTCGTTGTCTCGTTTCAGCCCCTCCAGCTCCTTCATGATTGCACACAAAGACAACAGGCCCCTCATTAGGCTAATGTATTCAGATTACAGGCAATTACAGCTTATTACCATCGCTCGGAGAAAGCAGGGACCCATTTGCAGTATTTGTTCAGTGGATGCCGACTGGCGGGTTTGGGGAGGGCGGCCTGCGTTTCCTGCCGCGCGAGCCACGATGCTGTAAGTGAACTGTAGCGTAGCGCTAATGGGAACAACTCATCCACCCCCTTCCATACCTGGAAGGCTAAAGTGAAGCTAATCCAGATACGTGGCAGCACTAATAGCCCATATAAATCACTTGTGAGCTCACTTTTGTGGCTTGTTGTCATTTTGGAAGAGAAGATATGGAAAAATTCAAGCCGCAGTCTGGTAAATGGAAGGGGGAGAGCTAATTTTTTTTTTGATGTTTGAACGCACTAGCACAGCGTAGCAACAACTGTCTCTTTGTTGCCATAGAGCGTTTCGTCGGAACAAACGTCTAAAATGGCGTGGCCGTTGATGGCTACGGCTCACGAGGGGTGATTCCGCTCTATTTTAAAAGCAGCGTGAAAGCGTCGGCTTGCCCGCCGCTTGTGCGCTCCCCGCATTCCTTCAGGGCGGCCTGCGTCGCATTCCACACACTCCCAGACGACCGGTTCTGCGAGGTGCCTTGGCCGCAATTATTGCAAACATGTTCAAAAAGACCACTTTTTTTTTCTTTTGCGTCCTCCCCTCCCCTCCTTTCCCTTCAATCTTTCATTTCCCCCCCCCCCCACTTCATTTTGTTCTTGAAGTGGGGATCCTGTAAGTAATCACCAGGCGCGTCTTTGTAGTGGCAAACCGTGAGTCTGGTGGAGATGGCGGGTTTCAGGTCCTGTAACAGCGTTAATTGCGTTTGGTCTTTGAGCGACGGCCGGTTGCTGTTTGCAGCCGGAGTCAACCCGACAACAGTTCCAAGATGTCTAAAAAGCTCAGAACTGGTTGATCAAATAGCAAGATGGCGGGCTGGATCGATCTGTTCTGCTCTGTTCTGTTGCTGGAACAACACCTGGTTTGCACGAAGCCATCTCATATCCAAATCCAACCCAGTTCCAATGGAGGAACAGCATGGCGTTTGTTTTAAAACATGCTGCGGAGCTCCGTGAGCTCAGCATGCCGCTAACGCCGTCAGAAACGCTGAGTCCTGTTGAGGCCACACAAAGCAAAATGTACAGTAGACAGTCGTCGTGACTTTTCCTGGTGGGCTAACTAGATTAGCGTTGGACTCAGGTCCTACTGACGAGTCCCCGGTTTGAATAGGGCTCTTTCCGTCCCCCCCCCCCCCGACCTATATTTCCAGCCCATCTTCGCTTCACATATTTTCTACTTTTCTTTTCGTTACATTTGATTGATTTTCACATCAGAGAACGACAGTTAACAATCAAAAACAAACAAATACAAAAACAACATGGAAGCACATTTGCTATTACATTTACAAAGAATGACAAAAGAAATGGGGCAACGTTACCATTCACTTCCAGTTCAGCTCTGATCGGAGTCCAAAAGAGGTTCACGATCATATCAAAGATTCAAAAATCACTCAAAGAAGTAAGACGGACAAGTCCATTAAGATCTGATTATCCATCCGTCTATCTATCTATCTATCTATCTATCTATCTATCTATCTATCTATCTATCTATCTATCTATCTATCTATCTATCTATCTATCTATCTATCTATCTATCTATCTATCTATCTATCTATCTATCTATCTATCTATCTATCTGTCTATCTATCTATCTATCTATCTATGTATCTACCTGTCTGTCTGTCTATCACCATGAATAAGGAGTAATGGAATAATGAGGTAGCTGTGGGTGTTATACTATGGCAGTATTATTGTTTTTCATTGTTTCTTCACTTTGTACTAGGATGTGTATAAATCCATTCATACCTAACATAGAAAGCAGTAGATAATAATAGTTTCTTTGGTACTTGTTTCTGGATGTTACTCTTCACTCTCTATCGTTCTGTTTTAAGAGCGTCCCTTTTGGGTTTTCTCGTGTGAGAATCACACCGAGTCAAATTCCTCTCACTCCACGGATGATGGAAAACCCTGAACCTGACACCAAACTCCGGGAAAAAAAGTCAAAAGACAACTACTGCTTTCCTTCACAGAACAGTATCCATACATGCAGTACGCGACGGCTAGGCTAACATCAGCTAGCCTCTCTCTCACTCTCTCTCTCTCTCTCTCTCTCTGGTTTGTGCTGGGGGGGGGGGGGACTCACATGGCTAACTGGCTTCACCGCAAACAGCAGCCAAATAACCGTTAGTCACCGGCGAAGGAAACCGTGCTGACGAACCGAGCGTCCGAGTGGCGGGAAAAAGTTGGCCGTGCCCGGCGCGAGTCCATGAAAGGGCTGCAGTGTTGTCCAGCTCCTCCGCCGCTCGCTGTCCATTTCTGTCGCTGCGTATTGCGGAGGTATATTTAGACCGAGGGGTTTGGGACGGGAAGAGGGGAAGCGCTGAGGTTACTTGATTGCTTCATTATGGTCATATATATGGCCATATATTTATGTATACTTTGTTATGTATGTCATTACATGTACACCAGTGAGTGTTTATTTGTTTGCGTGTGTGTGCGTATGTGTGTTTGCATACTTGTGTTGTGTGTGTGTGTGTGTGTGTGTGAGTGAGAGAGAGAGAGAGACTAAGTAAAGAGGCCTCAGTGTTTGGACCACCCTGTGAGCTGGGCTGACTGACAGTGCGGGCCTCAGGCTCTCGCGGAGAACACACACACTCACTCACACACACACACACACACACACACTTACAAACACACACGAACACACGTCAGTGGGCTCATTTTTCAACATGTTGTTTTCTACTCTATTAATGTCTCATGACCAAATACATATTACACTCCAAAGCAAACAAGTCTGTATTAAAATGGAATAAATCACTTTGGAACGAGGAGAGAGAGCACAGGCTTGGCAGTACCTCTCCATACCACCCAGTAGTATCGCAGGGAATATGTCTCCCGTCCCGGCTGGCTTCGGTCCTATCTATCCCCATGTCCCTGTCCCTCCTCCTTCCTCTCATCCCATCAAGAGACGCCAGGACAGGGTAGATGTCACAGAGATGCACCAGTGATGTTTTTCATCTATCAGCAATGTTAGCGTGGAAAAAAAAAACCCAACTTGGCGATGACATAAAGCTAAATTGAAATGAGTGTTTGCTCGTTTTCAAACATTTTTTTACCGTAATTCCCCATTAGTCAGTGGTCTCTTCGGTAAATGATGCCCCCCTCCCCTTCCTTGTAAATGAATCGAGGAATCGAGCCCAGCCGTCCGCCAAAATGAGGTGCTATCCTCGCTAATAATGTGTATTTAGGCTCCCAGTCGCTAGCTTCATGCCCGTTCCAACCAGCCCCTCAGATATTTGATATCTGACGTCTCTCATTAAAATGGCCATTTCAATTTTGAGTTTTTTGTTTTTTTTTTTGTTCAAAGCAAGGGTTCCCACACTTTCTTGAATGGGGTCTATTTTCATTGAAAAAAAGCCCAAAGTTCGACCAACTCCGTCGCCCACCCCCCAGCTCAAACACACACACACACATACACACACACACACACACACTATAATGTGGATGGTGCTGGAGGCAGTTGGGAAGTTCTGCACATGCAGAGGTGTATTATTCTTCATATCTGAGAAAGCTGATTTCTAAAAATATGTAGTGCAAAAATCCCTTCATGTTAATTGCAAACTTCCTCTGATTGATATACTTGGTACAGATAAGGTTTCAGTACCAGGCATCAGTGGCCTTAGATTATTAATCCATACGAACTAGCGCTGACACTTGGCCAAGCATCATTGTTATCCGAGTCTTCTGAGAATGAATGGCACACAGAATGAATCACAACACTGGCATGAGTTTTGCAGAATCTTGAAATTGACAGAAAGAAACCCCAAAACACACGAAACTCCCATGTGATGACACGTGCTTCACATGTAATCACATGTAGTCGTGTTTTCACATGTGGAGTACATGTTCTGTACACACTGATGCGAAAAATGTTGCGTGTTACACATTATCTTACGTGAAGTTATGGCGTCGCATGAAAATGTTCCAAAACCTCATATTTTCCAAGTGCAAAGCATACGTGTTCCATATATTTCTCGTGTGATTTTTACCCTATTAAACGGTACATGTGGAGCTACACATGTGAAATTCATGAGGTTTTTCTGCAGAAGTCAAACTCAGCACTGACATCTTTGATTCATTCATTATTAAAAGAGGCCAAATCTCGATTTGAATGGGATTTTCCCTGATCATCCAGCTTGGATGATCCATCCATCCGTTATCCAAGCTGCTTATCCGAATTCTGGTCACAGTATGCTGGAGCCTATCCCAGCAGTCATTGGGCAGCAGGCAGGGAGACACCCTCGACAGGCCGCCAGACCATCACAGGGCCGACACATTCACACCTAGGGACAATTTAGTACGGCCGAGTCACCTGATCTACATGTCTTTGGACTGCCCGGAGGAAACCCACGCAGACACGGGGAGGACATGCAAACTCCACACAGAGGACGACCTGGGACGACCCCCAAGGTTGGACAACCCTGGGGTTCGAACCCAGGACCTTCGCACCTTCTTGCTGTGAGGCGACTGTGCTAACCACTGTGCCACTGTGTTGCCACTCAGATGATAAATGTTTTAAATTTAGGAATTTTTGACGTAATTGAAAACCAAGCATTATGAGCTTTTGTTTAAAAGCATTGATTATACTGATCATTTCAATTATGCTTTGTTTTCTCTGCCCTGAAGCTCAGTGTTGAGCTAGGCAGGGAAATTGCTCAGAAATGCCAAACATAATTTTTGGGTTTTCCAGTCCCTTGTCTTAATTTATCTTTTGCAGCTTGAAACTCCTTTATCTTATCTTGCTTTGCAAATCTGGGAATTTTTGTAGAAATGTGCCCTAAATAAGCCACCATATGTCGGTGTGCAGAAGAAGCTTCTGGTTGTATCCTAAAAAGAGTCACCTCTGCCAAACTCCTGGCACGAACCGAAGTAATGTCCATAATCTCGCTCCTGTTCAGCATTTTGCCGCATAGCGCTTGGTGGTGTATAAATCCGGGCTAACTGGGGAAGCATCTCATCTTCCTGGCATCGAGCTACAAAACCATTCGTCCGGCCTGTCATTGATAATGCCCCATCTGTGATCAATGGAAACCAGTTTGCGGATGGGTTAATCTGCAGCTCTGAATAACATCTTTGAATGCACGGCTAAAAGTCTTCACCGCAAGTTTTTTTCCCCCCCTTCAATGGAATGGTTGCAAGGAATTCCTCTTTTGCTGCCGTATTTTCGAACACCATGCAAATGAATATGCGTAACTGTGAAGCATCAGTGTCAGGGAAAATAAGACCCCAGGCGCGTGTCCTAACCTCAGACAGCCTCCTCCCAACAAACCCCCCCATCCTCTGGTGGTCTGGAGCAGAAAAGTCCTGAAATGTGGTGGTATTTACCATAGGGCATCTCTGTACATTTGTATCTGTACTATTTTGTTCATGTAACCCATGGGCTCCTCTCAGTATTGAGCAGTAATTTCTGAAACCTTTACGTATTCAGGTACTGATTACTACAAAACCTACTTCGTTGAATGTGCTGTTTTTTTAAAGTCGATAAAAGTTCCCTCGAACTGTGGGCCATTTTTTTCACCACACCATATGAACCCTGACCGATGACTGCAGCACAGAGAGTACTAAATACTAGTGGAGAAAGGAGTCTCCTACGACTCTACCCCCTCTACGTTGTGGTCGCTGAACCTTGGATCTGCTTTACCATGATGGTGTGTGATGGCAGAGCCGCAGAGGCGGCGTTGGCAGATATCTGGTTGCTGGCTGGCTGGTGAGGAACATGAAAGAAGAGGCAGGCGGTGTGGAACCAAAATGAGGTCTCCAGCAACGTCTGGATGGATCATTTAAAATCAATGAGGGAAAATAAACACAGCTATCAGCATTGACATGTGGAGATGGAATGTGTGTGTGTGTGTGTGTGTGTGTGTGTGTGTGTGTGTGTGTGTGTGTGTGTGTGTGTGTGTGTGTGTGTGTGTGTGTGTGTGTGTGTGATCATGTGCAAATCAGTAGTCTGTCCTATCCTATCCTATCTCATCCTTTCTTATCCTGTACTATGCTATGCTATGCTATACTGTGCTATGCTATTCAATCCAGTCCCATCCTATCCTATCCTACCCTATCTTATCTGTCCTATCCTATTCTATCTGAAGTTTTACAAGTTCTCAGTGGAAAAACTGTGACATAATAGTCTAAAACAGTACACGCAAAGGGCAGCAAGATTATTCTGGAGAAACCAAGCTCCAGACTTGATGAGTCAGCACCAGCAGCTCTATTCTATTATGAATTCTCTGTTGTTGAACTTGAACGTGCATGTAATCATCACTGCCACCCGACATCCATCAACTGAAGAACTGTGAGTAAGTCTGTGTGTGTGTGTGTGTGTGTTTATTTAGCTGGGCCCTAAAACACCCCCCCCCACATGCAGACCAATCGCTTACACTTTAATTCTCTCAGTTCTAATTGAGGCACACGCTGAGACAAAAACGCCCCCAGAGCCAAGTTTCGAGTGACGGGGAGCCTGGTGATGAACGGTGACATGTGCTCTCAAGTTTTTACAGACAACCCCGGAGAGTCGTGAGCTCTGACTCATCAGACGAGGAGCTCTGTGGGAAAAGCGCCTACAGGTAAAACGCGGTCTGTCGCTGATGTCATCAGCAGTGGGCGGACGAAAGCCTTTGTCATGCATCGTAGTTGTCACTGCTGATGTCATATCACCATGAATGGGCTCAAGTCTCGACACCTCATTCCCTGTTGTTAAACTTTACTTTTCAATGATAACTTGAGTTGATATCGCTTGCATTTAACCAGGAAAGGTGTACCCCTGGAAGGTACCCGTTATGACCACAGTCATCTACTCTATGTCACTGAGGGCTGCCCAGTACAACCACTAACATCTACTGTTTGCCACTGGAAGCTGCCCAGTGAAACCACAGCTTTCCACTGTTTGCCACTGGAAGCTGTCCAGTGCAACCACAATCATCTATCTTGGCATTGGAAGCTGCTCAGTACAACCACAGTCTTCTAATGTTGGTCACTGGGAAATGACCAGTACAACCACACTCTTCTACTGTTGACCACTGGGAGTTGACCAGTACATCCAACGTCTGCCACAGTTAGTGACTGAGCAGCTCTGATGGAGCAGGTGGGGGTTATGATGTGTCATGCTTTAAGGTTAACCCCATTTTTTTTACAACCTGGGTCAGATTTTTGTAGATTTTGCCATCATGCCTACCAGTTATGATAACATTTCACACACAAGGTTTCATTTTGGACACAGGAACACCGCTGGTGTCAGCTCTACAATGCCATCTTAAAGGACAACTGGACACGAGCGTCAGATGTGTTTCAACAAGTCAAATTTAAATTAATTACCTAAACCATGTAATTGGAAGTGAAAATGAAAGAAGAAGAAGAAAGCCACTTTATTTGACATTGTATTCTTACAAGGAATATTGGGCTATACAAATAAAATTGACTTGATTTGACTTCTCTGCATTTAACCCATCCTATTGTATAGGAGCAGTGGGCAGCTGCAGTGCCCGGGGACCAACTCCAGTTCTTTCCATTGCCTTGGTCAGGGGCAGAGACAGGAGTATTAACCCTAACATACATGTCTTTTTGATGGTGGGAGGAAACCGGAGCACCTGGAGGAAACCCACACAGACACGGAGAGAACATGCAAACTCAACACAGAAAGGGCCTGGGATAGCCTGGGGTTTGAACCCAAGACCATCTTGCTGTGAGGCAACAGTGCTAACCACTAGACCACCGTGCCGCCTAAGTGCATGTTAAAAATTACCACCCAAAATGTCCAGCGGTCCATCTCATTGCTGATCTACTTCCTGGTTCAACTTGCAGGATGAGCAGCCTATAATTACTGTAGGTAGTAGTAACCATCCATAAACTAGCCAGCCAGCAAAATAGAGAAGTCATAGAGATTGGACATTCATGGACACAGTCTGATAGAGACACTGCGGGCGTTTGTTGTTTAAAGGACATGTTCAACACTCCTGTTCACTTGTCCCATAAGACCATTTTAAAGCCCGAGTCCCACGGTGGTCCCATCTCCAAAATCTACACAATGAAGCTGGTGAGTAAAATGATACTATATCATTGGCGGTCACTCGGGATCGAGTATGACCTTCCTCCCTCTGGGTCCTCAGATGGGCGTAGAGGCCCAACCTGGAGCCGCATAATGGGAGGATGCCTACGCGTGACAGCTTTTCACGTGGCATGGCTGATGCGCCTGTAGCCACCACACGGTCCTTGGCAGGGGGTGGCCAGAGTCCAATGGCATGGAGAACCAAGACAATTGGGGACCACCCTCTGTTGCGGCCTTCATCTACCTTGACTGCCGTTGTGACCTGGAGACATCTTCCACCAGTTCCACCGTTGAGTTCTTTGTTGGATCGAGCTTCATCTGGAACCGCCCCCTTGACCTGTCCGCCTTGGATGACCCTACCAGGAGCCAAGCTCTGGATGGCGTAGCTTTTGAGATCATTGGTACACGCAAGCTTCTCCACCACGGCAAAGTGGTGATCCAGCAGAAGACATTATATGATATAAGGATATTATAGCTGATATGCACAGTGACCAAAACTCCGAAAATAAGACCGGGGTTGTAAAGAAACAGAGTTCTTCTTCAAGGGCACCTTGGTAACAGTGGTTAAGGGGACAGAGAGGGCAACTCAGCCACTGTCCGAACAAACGTTTCCCCAACTGGCAGTGGGATTCAAACTGACAACCTTGTGATACCGAGTGTACTACTCTAATCCCTGCCACCCTCTTCCTCTTCTTTTACTTCTTCCTCATCATCATTTTATATCATCCTTCTCTATACCCATTTCCTTTTAGTTCTTCTTCTATGGTCATTTTTCTGTTCCCTCCTGTCTTTAGGGTTTACTCATCCGTTCCTCTGTCTCCATTTCCGCCATCTTTTATTTGTGCCCTCTTTTTTTCCCTCATTGTCTTCTGCTTCGTCCCCTCCTCTTCTTCTGCACGTCCTCCCCCAGCTTCGCCTACTTTCTCACTGTCTTAATTATAGTCATCCTCCTCTTCGTCTTCCTCCCCGTCCTGCTCTTTCTCACCTCCTACGTCTTCTTCTTTTTGTTCGTCTTCTTCAAGTTCACTTTTTTTTCTTATTCAATTTTTTGCCTGACGCACAACTAAAGCCGAGCTTTTGTCAACAAGATCTTTACAACAAGTAATAATTCTCTTTGTTGATAAGCCAAGGACTTGGCTGGAAAATAGCTCTGAAAAAAAAGAGGCTGTCGTAACAGATTCCAGAGCCTTTTAGAAACTGGCTTTTTTTATTATTACAAGTTGTGTTTAGCGTCAGAGTTGAGTTATTTCTCAATTCGCCGCTCTTCCAAGATCTAATGGGCAATTATCTGTGGAGAATAAGTTAATGGGTGTCCCGTTTCACAGAGTCCCCGGTTATTTATGTCAATGAACGCCATTGTGTGGAAACGTGGCAGGCCTGCACTAACCACTCGGCTTGTTTGGATTTTCTCTATGGAATCCCACACCCATTGTAAGCCAGTGCTAACCACAACGCCTGCGTGTGTGTGTGTGTGGGTGTGTGTGTGTGTCTGTCAGTGCAAAGTTCACTGTAAATTGTACACATCACAGACAAACGAAGGTATATGTGAAGGTACACACTGTCAGACAAACACATGTACGCACACACAAAAAAACATAACATAACTCTGACCACCCTAATACACACAAACCCACATAAACAGACATCCCACCTCCCACATACATACTCTGCATGTGCACACGCGCACACAAACACACACACACTCACCACAGACACTTAGACAAACACAGTCCAAAACCTACAGCTACATACTCAGACTACTCAACCAACATACACACAAAACACACAGACACTCAGAGACACACAAAGACGCTTACACACAAATACACACACACACACACACTCAGAGACACACACAGAGACACACTCAAAGAGCGGGAGAACCACCACCACATATGAAAACAACCCATCACACACACACACACACACATGCAGACAGACCCACCACCAACAGAAACACCCACCACAGGCTTGGGCCTGGTGACATCATGGCTTGGATGACAGCACGTCTTCCAGCCCCATTAAGCTGATTGTAGGTGGCTCCGCTGCAATGATTTATGGGTAAATATCCACAGTCCCCCTCCGCCGTGTTGATTTATGGGTCATATTTGGGTCTCTTTGGTCCCAAAACCACAAGATTTGGGAGGGGGACTACTATCCAAATAATGACATTGTAAAAATGAAAGTGGGAGAGACGTAGAGAGATACAGAGAGACAGAGAGACATCGAGAGAAAGTAGTGAGATGAATGTACACACACACACACACACAGACACACACACACACACACACACACAGAAAGAGACGGGACTAGACTTATCTCTCCATTGTGGACCAGTGGAGTTGCTGGTCTTTAGACGTTTGTGTGATTGGTTGTGTGTCTGTTCATCCTTTCCTTCATGCTGCCTGCTCACTTGTCTGCCTGTCATTCTGTTTGTCTGGTTTTCTGTCTGTCAGACCTCCAGCTCATCTATTTTCTCTCTCCTCCATCTGTCCCCGATCCACGACCGCCTCTCTGTCTTTCCACACAGAGAGACAGAGAACAAGAGAGACAGAGACAGCGAGAGAGAGAGACTGAGAGACACACACACACACACACACACGCACAGAGACAGAGAGAAAGAGAGAGAGTGAGAGAGAGACAGACAGACAGAGAAAGAGAGTTTTCGTGTTGGACTTTTTCAACAAAGCCTCAGAAGTCTCTTTAGGGTCCTATTAACTCTCACTGTCTTACACCACAGTGGAAAAGGGATTTACACCAGAGAGAATGTGTGTGTGTGTGTGTGTGTGTGTGTGTGTGTGTGTGTGTGTGTGTGTGTGTGTGTGTGAGAGAGAGAGAGAGAGAGAGAGAGAGAGAGAGAGAGACAGAAAGAAAGAGAGAGAGGGCCACAAAAGGGCTATGTCTGCAGTTCAGTCCTGTCCTGTTTTCTCTTTCTGTCTTTTCTGGGTTTTTTCTCCAGCTTATTGTTTTCTGTTCTGTTTAATTACACAGAACCTGTCTTCTTCTTCTGTGGCCAGATTACCCACAGTATCTACATACAGCACACACACACACACACACACACATAGTTGGTGAAAGCAGCTGGGGTAGTTTTGGGGCTGGAGTGAAAACCTGCACACTCTTTGGTCATTGATGGTGCAAGTCTGCAGATGCTAAAACCCTCCCAGGTTATCTCTGGTTCCTTTCTTTCTTTTTTTAATGTTCCCCCTTTTTCTCCCCAATTGTATCCGGCCAATTACCCCACTCTTCCGAGCCGTCCCGGTCTCTGCTCCACCCCCTCTGCCGATCCGGGGAGGGCTGCAGACTACCACATGCCTCCTCCCATACATGTGGAGTCGCCAGCTGCTTCTTTTCACCTGACAGTGAGGAGCTTCACCAGGGGGACGTAGCGTGTGGGAGGATCACGCTATTCCCCCCAGTTCCCCTCCCCACCGAACAGGTGCCCCGACCGACCAGAGGAGGCGCTAGTGCAGCGACCAGGACACATACCCAGATCCAGCTTCCCACCCGCAGACACGGCCAATTGTGTCTGTAGAGACGCCCGACCAAGTGGGTTAATTTCTTTAGTTTCTTTTCCAACTCTTGCATCATATTTTTTCAGTGTTTCCTGTGAGTCTCACTGAGCGACAAAGGACAAGAAAATAATCAATCCACACATCCTAATCTGTCTGGCTTCCTTCTTCTCCATCTTCCTCCATCTTCATGTTTCACTCCGGGCCTTGATATCGCCTTATCTCTCACTCAGCTCACATTTATTGGTTTCCGGTGGTTTTATCTCTCTGTCTCTCTCTGTCTCTGCCCCCCCCTCCCTCTCCCTCCCTCTCTCTCCGTCCATACCCCCCTCTCTCGCTCTCGCTGCAAATATTGTAGGAGGCCTGGGTTATTTCTGATTTCTTTGTGTTGTGTCAGTACATCTCAGTTGCGGTTCGGTCGCTCCAGTACCAGGGTTCATATTCTGAGACCAGTTTTGAAGTTGCAGGTGAGAAAAGTTTCGTGGGAAAGGCAAAATCCTGAGAAAATGATCACAATGCAGTTTTTGTCCCCCCGCTCCTTAAAGTTGAAGGGGTTGACTTGCCGATAAGGAGATTGTGCACAAAACAGCGATGGAGATTGAAATGATCAGATTTCTTCAGTGGGGAGTAAATACTTGTTCACCCTTCTCTGATTTTATCTGGACTGGTTTTTGATGCAAATTGGACTATTTTACTTTCCAAAAGTTCACTTAAAATTGATTAAAGACAGGCATCCGGGTAGCGTAGCGGTCTATTCTGTTGCATACCGACACGGGAATCGCCGGTTCAAATCCCTGTGTTACCGCCGGCTTGGTCGGGCATCCCTACAGACACAATTGTCTGTGTCTGCGGGTGGGAAGCCAGATGTGGGCATGTGTCCTGGTTACTGCACTAGCGCGTCCTCTGGTCGGTCGGGGCGCCTGTTCAGAGGGGAGGGGGAACTGGGGGAATAGCGTGACCCTCCCACGTGCTACGTCCCCCCTGGTGAAACTCCTCACTGTCAGATGAAAAGAAGCGGCTGGTGACTCCACATGTATTGGAGGAGGCGTGGTAGGCTGCAGCCCTCCCTGGATCGGTAGAGGGGTTGGAGCAGCGACCGGGACAGCTCGGAAGAGGGGTAATAGGCTGGATACAATTGGGGAGAAAAAGGGAGGAACCCCCTCCCCCCAAAATGGACTAAAGACAACCTGAAACAGCGTTTGGAGCATGTCTCACTTCCATATTGTGACACATCCCCAAGTGAAACAGGATCGTAGGATGAAGACGCAAGGAGGGCTGTGGTTTGATGTGATGGTGCAAGACAGTTTACGATACCATTGGTTTGAATGTTGCTTGCCTGCCCTCCTGGACTTGGTGATGCAATCACAAAAACTCTGTGTAATATGACTGAGAAAACGAGTGTAAAAAGTAAAAGAGTGAATTTTCACATCATGTCGTCTTCCATGTTTTGGATGGAAACGTTGCCTGATAGGAGCCACAAGTGACTTGCTGGGTGTAGAAGCGCCGTTGAAGTTGAGTCAAGGCTGCTTCACTTAAAACTAAGTTGGGTTTTTTTTGTTTGGATTTTTTCCCTCTATTTCTCCCCAATTGTACTTGGCCAATTACCCCACTTCCGAGCCGTCCCTGTCGCTGCTCCACCCCCTCTGCAGATCCGGGGGGGGGGGGCGCTGCAGACTACCACGTCTCCTCCGATACATGTGGAGTCACCAGCCGCTTCTTTTCACCTGACAGTGAGGAGTTTCACCAGGGGGACGTAGCAAGTTGGAGGATCACGCTATTCCCCCCAGTTCCCCCTCCTCCCCTGACCAGGCGCCCCGACTGACCACAGGAGGCGCTAGTGCAGCGACCAGGACACATACCCACATCCAGCTTCCCAATTGCAGACACGGCCGATTGTGTCTGTAGGGACGCCTGACCAAGCCGGAAGTAACAGGGGGATTCGAACTGGCGATCCCGTGTTGGTAGGCAACGGAATAGACCACCACGCTACCCGGACGCCCAAAATCATGTTGTTAAAAGTAACAAATGAAGCAAGTTTTTTTGTCTGCTATTTGGTTGATGTTTTTTTTTTCCGTGTGTGTGTGTGTGTGTGTGTGTGTCTGCAGAATCACAGGCATTAGCTGAAAGTGGTAGTGGCTTCAATACTGTCGTATATTCAGAATTTTAATGTAATATATCTTTAACACTGCTTCAAAGTATCGGTCTTCACCTCATTTTACATATAGCCTATAACATTAATAGCTGCAGCTCTGTGTGTGTGTGTGTGTGTGTGTGTGTTTGTTGAAGTTAATGTGTAAATATTGCAATGCCTAGACTGGTGTTCCTGGAGCTGCCACACTTACATCCCATGAGCCCATACAGGAGAGCTGCATGTAAAGGCCATGAGAGCCCAAAGGAGTGTTTGTGTAGGTGCATGTGTGTACATGTATAATTTTGAGTGCACGTGCCTGTGTGTTTGGGATTCGGTCTCTGTGTTTTTGCTGTTTTTGTTGGCGCATGCATCTTTGTGAGTCTCGGTGCAATTGTGTGTTTGCGGATTTCTGTGTGCTTGTGTTCATTATTTGACTGTGAGCTGGTCTAGGTGGTGTGTGTGTGTGTGTGTGTGTGTGTGTTTCTGTGTGTGCGTATGTGAGCTATTATAAGAACACTTTGTCTTGACTGACAGATGCTGGGGCCGCCTGCTGCGGTGTCTCAGTGGTGCATGCTGGGAGCTTAGGGCTATCCCGGACACCTCAGGGCTGCATCCGCCACTGAATGGCTGACACGAGACGTTGCCACAGCAACGCTAATGGTTTGCAGCAAATCCAGTGGATGGCATTTCTGTAACCATCTTCCTTGGTGTCCTCCCCACTTGTGGATTGTGGTGGAAGTGGTACCTGGCACTGGGGGACTTGGGGGGGCAATCTCCCCCGTGTTCGAAAAAATGCTGCAAAAGTACCCTCTTGGATGCCCCGGTGCCTGATGGTAGATAAAACATGATAGAGTTCCCTCTAGGGTGCCAATGCACCAGCCGCTTCTTTTCACCTGACAGTGAAGAGTTTCGCCAGGGGGATGTATAGCGTGGGAGGATCACGCTATTCCCCCCAGTTCCCCCTCCCCACTGAACAGACAATTCGGCCGACCAGGGGAGGCGCTACTGCAGTGACCAGGACACATACCCACATCGGACTTCCCACCCACAGACAAGGCCAATTGTGTCTGTAGGGACGCCTGGCCAAGCCAGAGGTAACACGGGGATTTGAACCGCGAGCCCTGTGACCGCCATGCTACCCAGACACCCCCATGATTCTCTGCTTTTAAGCGCTATACAAATAAATTTGATCATGTTTGTCTTCAAAACAGTACAAACGGTAACATGATAATAATGAAAATGAAAAGAAGTTCAGTTCAGTAGACTTTCTAAACAGTGAGATGGTCTTTGGTTAGATTGCAGTCCTTTGCATTTCCCCTTTGTTCACATACATTTCCTCCCATAGTCCCATGGCATTTCTCATTGGTATGAATGGAGTATGAATGACTGTATGGACCATGCGGGGATCCTGGTATGGAGGCTGGCGATCTGTGCAGGACTCCATCCGGTGAACCTGTGATGTTTTTCTTCTGATTCGGTTCATGTTCATGAGGAGAAAACAAGACAGTGCCAGTTCAGAAGCCAACATTACTGTGGCTGCATGTTGCCTCTAAAAGACATTTGCAAAGCTGATATCAGTTTTTGCCGGATAATGAAGAGAACACAAAATGATAACATTGTGGTAACTCTATCTTTTCTTACCGTCGACTGTAACTGTTATCTTGCACCATGTTCTCAAGCGGTGAAAGGTTACACGTCAAATATTGCTCTGACGTTCTGACACAGTTTATTCACGTGCTGTCATCCACTTGGAAAATCGTTCAATCAATGTGCCCGACAACACATAAGTGAAGGACGATTCTAACCCCTTCACGACCCTGGACAGGGTCAATTAAGCAGGAACAAACAGTGAATCACCCCATTTGTTTCCTGCGTGACCTCGTTTCCCTCCACACCGTGGCGACGATGTGGCGCTGTGTCAACACTTCCTGTCATGGTGGATAAAGACAGCTAATGTGTCATCAAACAGGAAACGGTCTGCAGATACAAGGCTCTCTCTGGGTTATATTCATATTGCCTTGGCATGAGCGACAGCGATTTACTTATCCCTCTTCCTTCCTCTCTTCCTTTCTCTTTCTGTCTCTTTGAAAGGGACTCGTAGTCTTTATTTTGGTTGTAGCTGTGACCTGCCTTAATAGAAACAGCCCTCTGTCAGATTAAACACACAGACACACACACACACACACACACACATGCTCATGTAAGTAGTGCTCTGCAGTCAGTGTGATTCATGTGCTGCTGGCGATGGCGGAGGCGCTGACATGATACTAAGTACCGAGGAACACTGGCTCTCATTTATGTGCAATGGAGGTGGTTTGGTCAAACAAGCTGAAACTGGGAGTCACATCGATGCGGTCGGGTCGGCGTTGCTTGGGTTCCTTCATGTGGCCAACGCGTAATTGAAGAACCATCAGCGAAATGTGAACAGTGGCAATGAACCATTTGGAACCAATAAGAGAATAATTTCATCAAAGAGTTTTGAGGCGTTAAAAAAAACACATAAAAAATTGCATTTTTTTCATGAGGAAGCCAACGTGGGCTCCTGGGGAGGTTGTCTATGCCTGCCTATCTGCCCGTCAGCATGTTTACTTATTGTTCGGACTTGTCTGAATGAATTTGACACCTTGCTGTACAAACACAAGACTCGGGACATGCGACTGTCGCCATGGTGGACGTTGCATTAACACATGCAGGCGTTCCATCTTTTTTCGGCTTCCTCTCTGACCTTGTTGACATATTTAAACCCTGCTTGAACCCACAATTCTCTCTCCAGGGAACGATTGAGCAGGAATTCGGGTTTGGGTGTGTTAAACCTGGTAAACGCTTGATCCAGGTTTGATCGTATCCTGATTGAAATAGGAAAACTCAAGCAGAGATGTTTATAATTACTATAATTTGAGGTTATTTCCTCAACCAGGTTAAAAATAAAGTCATTTTATTGCGTTGATTCCCTCACTATCTGGAAAATTAAAACAACAGGGACAGATTTAGAAGGAATTGTGTTTTCAATATCTTGTCCAGCTGTTCATCTCTTGGTGGTTGTGCAGTACGCCGACGACTGGCTGCTGTATTTGACAAATCAAATAAATTGAATTTGAATCATTTTGCAGCATGAGCGGAGAAGACGAGCCAGAAATGGTATATCACAAACCCCAAGAAATAGCACCAATCTGTGTCTCACTCTGTGTGTGTGTGTGTGTGTGTGTGTGTGTGTGTGTGTGTGTGTGTGTGTGTGTGTGTGTGTGTGTGTGTGTGTGTGTGTGTGTGCGCAGATGAGAATACTTGTTTGTTTTTTTTTTAGTAGATGTGAAAATACCGTCCAATACCATTTCATTCCACAGGCCAATTGAAAAGAATGGCAGATTGTGACCAAGGGATGGGTTGAAAGCAGCAATGAGGGGGAAAAATGGCTCCTTTGTAATTTAATCCTGTTAGACACCCTGACAGGGGCAAGAAGGCTGTTTTGTAGACGGGAGGAGGCACGATAGGAGAGGAAATCTGCCTCCAGCTATTTTTTATTTAATTGTGCAGATCAACATGGACCCCTGCGTCCTTGTGCTGGGCCAAAACCTGCATCGCAGAACACCGTAAGCATCGAACATCTGATCTCACCGTAGACAAATGACCTTACACCGTCTTGTCTGTACACATTCTGGGATTTGGTTCAAAGTAAATCTGATCGGTTTTGGCCAACGTACCGCAGGGTGACAGGACAAGCATGTCTGTTGACCTGATAAGAGCCGCCGCGGCTGTTTCTGATGCCACATCCGACATTGGGAAGGACGACTGGCAGTGCCGTAGCGTCACGTCTGCAAGGCACGTTGGCTTTGTTTATTTGTGGCTGACACTTTGTGTTTCACTACAAACGTATTTTGAAGAATAGAAATTCGAGCCCGCCGCGCTGCGTTTTTAATGAGGGACCAGCAATGTGGATCAGAGCGGGACACATGCAAATCAGAGCAACACGATAGGCAGGCGATCAAGCAAGCAGACCTTTGGGCGGCGGCGGAGGCAGTGGCGGTGGGTAACAGAACGCTGGAAATGCCTTAAAGGATGAAGGTAAAACCTGAGCAAGCTGTGGTACCCCCTCCGTGGGGTTGTTCTCAATTTTTCGGTGATTTTTTTTTTCTTCTCTCGAATAAAGGGCATTTGTCTCTTCAAACGTTTGTCCACTTGAAGGTATAGTACGCCGGCGCCATTGAACAACCACCAAGTCACCTCCAGTTTTGTTGTGGCCTCCTTCCAGTCATCCGAGACGGTGCCAGGAGATTCTGACGTTTAGGCTACAAAACAGACAATTATGTCCTCCATTGTTCTCTCACTCCTCTCATCCATCCCTCCATCTCTCTCTGTTCAACTTGTTGCATTGCATCTTCCTCCTCCTCCTCCTGCACAGCTGTCTCTATCCAGGGCTGTGGCGAGTATTTCAAGCTCCCACCCCTTCGCCAACCCCCTGTTCTCTTTCTCTCCATGCTATGTTCGCCCCCCTCCATCTCGCTTTCCTCTCTCGCTCTTTCTCTCTCTGTCCTCCCCCTTGTCACTGTGTGCAGAGTTGAAGAAGCTTATCACCTAGCAACCACAATTAAAGTACAACAAGTCGGCGCTGGTGGCAGCCACCGCCACAACGGGCTCCACCAAACCTCCCTGAGACCGACGGCTCCGGTCAGGGAGAGAGAGAGAGAGAGAGAGAGAGAGAGAGAGAGAGAGAGAGAGAGAGAGAGTCAATAGAAAAGGGTGGGAAAGAGTGGGACAGGTGAATGGTAGCCTCATTAGGTGGTGGAACGTGACGTTGAGGACACTAATGGTTGACTCGAGAGGACAGGACGACGACAAGAAAAGGAGTGACAGACAGATAGAGAGAGAGAGAGATGTCCTTTCACTGAGTTCACTGGGTTGCACAGGTATGTGTGTGTGTGTGTGTGTGTGTGTGTGTGTGTGTGTGTGTGTGTGTGTGTGTGTGTGTGTGTCTGCTGGACTTCCCACAGGCAAAGTGGAAGTATTGTGAGTCTGTGAGGATGTAGGATATGAAGCCATTTAGTGACTCCGTCTGTGATTTTGTGGTGGTGTGTGTGTGTGTGTGTGTGTGTGTGTGTGTGTGTGTGTGTGTGTGTGTGTGTGTGTGTGTGCGGTTACGTAAGTAGGTAGAGTGTTGAATGGTTGATTGGCGTTTGGCGGGGATACAGTGAGTGGTGGCATTGTTAAAGTGCAGCCGTGATGTATGCCAAGTTTTCTTTGCACCTGCTGCAGCCTGACACCTGCTTTTGGACACACACACACACTCACACACAGAAACATTCAAGGGCAAACTGAAGCTGAAGAATGCTGACAACTGTAAATATGGATAGTGGTAAAACTGGGTTTTATTTTTTTCTGTGTTTCACCAACTCTGCATGGTGTTCTTCACCTCGCTGATATAATCATTTATTCCATGGTCATTTCTAAAATTTCTCCCATATATATATATATAAATATATAATTTCTTAATGGCACCACCTTCAATGTTTTTTGAATTTCAAACATCATCTCACCATCCCACATCCCTCATAGAAGCAAAAGGAGTTTGTCAGCCTATTTTCCTTCTGTCTCTCTTCCCATCACACCTGCCGTACACGTTAAAGCCTGCAGTCTTCTGAGCCGTCTGTAAAATAAGGAGTTGCTGTTGCAGACAATGAGAGCGCTTTGTTCCCCGTTGTATTTCTTTTATTCCCCGCGAGCACCAATTGCATTTTTACCAAATGCAGCGGTGCGGTGAGGAGGCAGGGTAGGAACGTGAAGGCTCTTATTTCTGCTGAGCGTTTTTCTAGTTTGCACTCGACCGGGGTATCATTGGCAGGTAATGACGAGAGACGTTAAACCTACCAGTTATTTAACCGCTCGGTTGAACACTGTGTTGTTGGATGTGGAGGCGTCACCAGAAGAGGTGACAGGAGGAGAGAGGGGTAAGATGAGAGCAGAACATGATGTGTTTGCACAGGTTACACGGGGTTCTTAAAGTGGGGGGCTAATGAGGGGGCGTTTTAGAAATTAAAATCATATATTTGTCTTGAGTTGTATACTGTGAGGACGGCATCAAAAATAACACATGAAGAGCCGAGTCTTGCAGAGCTAGCCCACAAGTTGCGTGTCGCTCATTGCTGTCTAATAAGGCTCGGTCTGCATTTGCTTGTGTTATGAACGTTGTCAGTGGGGCGGGGGGGGGGTAGATAATTTTGCAGGCGATCCGAGATCAACCTTTGGCCAATCAGAGCTGTTAGCTGTCTATGACAGAATGACAACTGGCGTTAAATTCCATTTATGTGCAAACCTACACGGCCAATAAACATGATTCTGAACTGGAGCGCCATATTTCCAGACACGCTGCTGTGCTACTAGCAAACATCGCTACCTCTAGCAGGTCACTCAGTCAGCTAGCCAGGTCAGCTAGCCAGTTATTATGTCTGTGCACGATTCCTGCCACCTTTTTAAATGCCTTCGTTAAAACTGATTCTGCAGCAGCATCAATACTAACATCTCCTAGCCTATTGTTGTCACTTTCAGAATATGATTTTGGATTTTGAGATACTTAAATGATCCCCGTAGGGAAATTATGCCCCGTATTTAACCCATCCTAGCGGTGTAGCTAGGAGCAGTGGGCAGCCACTGTGCAGCGCTCGGGGACCACCTCCAGTTTGTCTTGCTATGCCTTGGTCAAGAGCACAGACAGGGGGGGTCCGCGGTGGTGTAGCGGTCTAAGCATCGGCTTTGTGTCGATGCAGTTGCCCACTGGGGACTGGGGTCCGACTATGGCCGGACTCGATGAAGCAGCAATCATTGGCAACGCTGTCTTCGGGAGGGGGGCGGAGTCGGCTTGTGTTCGTCACGTGAATGCGTCTCTGTGTGTGTCGGAAAAAACAGTGGTTCGGCCTGGAGTCGCCTTGTCACGAAAGTGGGGAGGCGTCTCCTTTGAGACTGCCGGCCGGAGAGATGCAGTTGGCGAACGCATGCAGTACGAGGGTGGGTGTTTGAATTAAAATAGGGATCGATTGGCCACTAAATTGGGAGAAAATCAGAAATAAATTTATAGAAAGAGCACAGACAGGAGTATTAACCCTAACATGCATGTCTTTTTGATCGTGGGGGATACCGGAGAAAACCCATGCAGACATGGGGAGAACATGCAAACTCCTCACAGAGGACGACCTGGGATGACTCCCCAAGGTTGGAAAACCCTGGGGTTTGAACCCAGGACCTTCTTGCCGTGAATTGACAGCGCTAGCCACTGCGCCACCATGCTGCCCACATAGCACCGCTCGTTGGTGTCATGGTTCTCTTATCGATTCTGCTTCCAGCTGCAGGACTCAGTTGATTCTCAGTGGATCCTTTGCAGACTAATATCTCATAGTGCAGTCAACTGAGCTTGCGTGACTTAAGCTAGTTTCATCAGGCCACGAAGAAGTGAGGCGGTACATGTCATTCATTCTGTTTTCCTTTTTTGGGAGGATTGTAAAGCGTCTCAGATGTAACTGTAATCATCGTAACAATACTAAAGATAAAGATCGACTAGAATCAAATGTTTATTTCATACCAAGACATATTGGATACGACTTGCCTTGTCTATCGAGTCCATCTGACTGCTTGGTTTGAATCCATGTTGGCTTTTTATTTTTTTATTTATTTATTTTTTTATTTTTCCCCTTTTCTCCCAATTTAGTGGCCAGTCGATCCCTATTTTAGTTCAAACACCCACCCTCATACTGCATGTGTTCGCCAACTGCATCTCTCCGGCCGGCAGTCTCTAAGGAGACGCCTCGCCCCTTTCGTGACAAGGCGAATCCAGGCCGAACCACTGCTTTTTCCCACACACACACAGACGCATTCATGTGACGAACAAAAGCCGACTCCGCCCCCCTCCCGAAGACAGCGTTGCCAATGATTGCTGCTTCGTCGAGTCCGGCCATAGTCGGATCTGACGAGACCGGGGCGCGAACCCCAGTCCCCAGTGGGGAACTGCATCGACGCCAAGCCGATGCTTAGACCGCTACACCACCGCGGACCCTTATGTTGGCTTTTGATTTTACTGTGGTTGTCTCCCTTTACGCAGAAAGTAGAAGCTGACGCAGAAAAAGTGACTTTTTTCCCCCAGTTTTTGTGAAAAATGTACACCTGTGATAAATATGGTACTTCACATAACGTAGTGAGTGTTGTTATGATGGAGGACATCTTGAGACATATATTAGGCTTCATTCTTAAAGTCAAGTTAACTTGTTTGGCTGTAAATATAGGACTCACCTAAGCATGGTCACAAAGTGCTTCACATGACAAACTGAAATGAAAGGGACCTGACGGATGACAGGATATAACTATCAGAAGCCATCTATCAACATCGTATGTTAATCATAAGCACGGGGATTTGAAGTATGATCGGTACTACACACACCTGTCCACTGTGAAGGATCCTAGTGGGGCGGCTCTCGCTGTGGGCGAGCTGGAGGGTTAAAGGTCAGCCGAACCATGTGACACCTCCTGTCCCCACTGTGCAGAGGACAGGATAAAATGGCAAGAAAATAAAGAAAACACACACACACGGAGTGCATGAAGCCTGTGGTGAGTGAGCCAGGTGTCAGTCAGAGTAAATTCCAAGCCTGTAGCAGTTTTAACACAGTGTGTGATGTATTGTCCATGTGAAAGGATGGTTGCTAGCATACACCCACCTCACGAAAGCAATGACCTGAGAAAAACCTATGCTGGACTTGGGTGTGACTGGGTTAACGCCAGTCATCCAGCCTGGTTTTTGAAGGTCCGACACCACCTGGCGTTAGTAAGAAAGGGGGACTCAGGAACACTTTATTATTCAGAAATAGCATTTCCCCCAGCCCATAGCAACACAGCTGTGGGCTGGGGCAACACAAAGACAAAAACACACATCCCAAAACTACAAGAACTTCAAGAACACACACATTCAAACTAACACACACGTCCAAGCTAAACAACAAAAAAAATAAAAAAATAAAATCACTGTCCAAGGGAATGAACGCCAGCCAGGATGACTGTCGGAACTGCCGGTCTGCATGGGCTAGCAGGTAGCTTAGCCTGCCCCGCTTCCATGTCCTGTCAGACCGCCCTCGGTGCTTCCTCCTCGGGCGCAGCTCCAGGCAGGGGCTGTGATCCATGGGCCCACCGGACGCAGCAGACCAGGCCCCCCAGTCAATCCAGCACCAGCTACCCCCAGCCAGACACCCTCGACGCACCTCCCCACACTCCACACGACGACACCACAAACACCACAATCAACGCCAGGCGAGGCCGCCACCAGACCGCCCTCGGTGTTATCGGAACTTCCGGTCTGCAGGGGCTAGCAGTTAGCTTAGCCTGCCCCGCTTCCGCGTCCTGTCAGATCCTGTCGCAATATGGGTTTACTCTCCGCGGGTTTCGATCAGAGGCACACCGGTATAACATAAACATCACTTAATGAAAAAGTTGTGACGAGCTCGCATGTTTCTGCATTATGTTTTCACAAGTAGACTGAACAGAGAAATTAAATCCTGCAAAGTCAAGGACAGCCCGACCAAACACTGGATCGTCTGCCCCGTCTGCCATGTTGAATCTCCACCTAAACACCCAAACACAATGAAACAGCCACTTGCAATGATGTCAGACATGACCAGCCTGATTACTGGTGATAGGAACTAAAGCTGTGAATCTGGGTTGACTTGGTATTTACCCATGACCACAATCTTGAACCGGGGTTGAACCCATGTTCAGTAACACATGTCGTTCACAGGTTTTGTGTGTGAAAGGGGCTTTAAAAATCTGGGCTAACAGTTACAACAGCAACAAGGTTATGGGGTTGAGGTTTTGTGTGTGCATGTGTGTGTGTGTGTGTGTGTGTGTGTATGTGTGTGTGTTGGAGTGAGTAAAGGGGACAAAGGGGCATTCAACAATAATCTCTGTTTGAGAAAATCCTGTCCCAGCAAGTTGTGAGTCAAGCTCACCCAAATGCCAATGCAAGCTGCTCGGCCCATTCTCATCCATTGGCATCATATATCAGCATCATATATCGGCATCATATATTGGCATCATATATCGGCATCATATGTTGGCATCATATATTGGCATCATGTATCGAAATCATATATTGGCATCATATGTTGGCATCATGCATCAGCATCATGTATCGGCATCATATATTGGCATCATGTATCGGCATCATGTATCAGCATCATATATCGGCATCATGTATCGGCATCATGTCTCGGCATCACATATCGGCATCATATATCGGCATCATATATCGGCATCATGTATCGGCATTATATATCGGCATCATGTATCGGCATCATGTATCAGCATCATATATCGGCATCATGTATCGGCATCATATATCGGCATCATGTATCGGCATCATGTATCGGCATCATGTATCGGCATCATGTATCGGCATCATGTATCGGCATCATGTATCGGCATCATATATCGGCATCATGTATCGGCATCATATATCGGCATCATGTATCGGCATCATGTATCAGCATCATATATTGGCATCATGTATCGGCATCATATATCGGCATTGTTGACAAAGTGTCAGTATGTGATGTGCAAGGTACCCTCCAGCATCTGTAAGACCTTGTGGGTTAATGACTTTTTTGCGTCTGTATGAGACCCGACGGGTTAACTATTACCTAACCCTTGATCACTGAGTCACCTGTCTGTCATTAATAGTCATACCTCAGGCTGAAAGTGCCTCCATACAGACGCTGACGGGGACCCCGTATGTCATATGTTTCTCAAGGGCACCACGCGGCTCCGCTGATTAGCACAGCTAAAGTCAGAAAGAGGACGGGGCTCTGGTCGGAAACCCCTGCGCTAAAAACGAGGCCAGCCTGTCTGTCACTGGATCTGAAGAGGGGAGAGGTCCTCTGTAAATACTTCATTATCTTCACTGGAATCCTGCTGACTAATACTCAAAGATTTACTGAAAATTCCTACGAAGTTGTCTTATAATGAGGATATTATTGTGGCGGCACGGTGGCGCAGTGGTTAGCACAGTCGCCTTGTGGCGGGAGGGTCCTGGGTTTGAGCCCCGGGGTGGTCTAACCTTGGGGTTCATCCCGAGTCGTCCTCTGTGGAGTTTGCATGTTCTCCCCGTGTCTGCTTGGGTTTTTTCCAGGGGCTCCAGTTTCCTCCCACAGCCCAAAGACATGTAGGTCAGGTGAATCAGCTGTACTAAATTGTCCCTATGTGTGAATGTGTGTGTGTGTGTGTGCGTGTGCGTGTGCGTTTGTGTTTGATGGAAGTGAAGGCGCTTACAGGTGCGCCTTTGTCTTCCCCCTCAGAGACGATACAAAATTAGCTCCTCCGCTGAAACATGAAAATGTAAAATGACAACGCCGTCACATTCCAAAGATGTCTGCCCCCCTGAGGCTCGTCACAGGTGTGCCTGTCTCCCCCTCTCTCTCTCTCTCTCTCTCTCTCTCTCTCTCTTGCTCTCCCTCCCCCCTCTCCCCCGTCTCACACTCTGGCTCTCTCTCTCTCTCTGGTTCGCTCTCTCTCTCCCTCCCTCTCTCATTCTCTCCCCCTCGCTCTTGCTCTCTCTTGCTCCCCCCCCCCCCACCTCTCTCTCTCTTTTTGTGTGTGCGTGTGTGTGTGTTGGAGTGCCTCAGTGTGTATCACTGCTGGGCACGGCACACATCAGGGAGATGTGGACAACAAGGGACTAGCAAGAGTGTGTGTCTATGTGCACATGTCCTGTGTGTGTGTGTGTGTGTGTGTGTGTGTGTGTGTGTGTGTGTATTTTACATTTCCTAGGATTTATTTTCATAAAACCGAATTAGCTTAAGGTGACAGTTAGACTGGCACTTACAGATAAGTAAGTCCTCATCTTGTAGAAATATGACTCAGTGAACCTTATTCAGCTGTGAGTGTGAATTCCGGTGAGTCTCTGTGATATCCTGGTGTCATCAAACTGAGGTGGCTCAGCAGAGTAATTCCATTTATTCTCCACACACATTAACATTCATTCATTCAGAGGCCAGTTTGCTTTTACTAGTCAGAGCTGTTTGATTTGTCTTTGCTGAGGAGGATCACAGTCACACATCTCAGGGTGAAACGGTGTTTGCGTGCGCCTATAAGCTGTGGCTGGTAGAAAGAGCATCTCAATACTGTTTTTATCATAACCTTTACTCCCACAGCGCCACGCAGTTGCCGCCGGGGGCTACGCATCACAAATTGTGTACTCACTCATTCACTCACACATACTCAATCACTCACATTCATTCACACTCATTCACTCACTTTCCCACTCACACATTCACTCACTCACTCACGTTCATTCACACTCATTCACTCACTTTTCCACCCACACATTCACTCACTCACTCATGTTCATTCACACTCATACTCACTCAATTACGTTCATTCACACACACACACACTCACTCATTCACACACACACACACTCACTCACGTTCATTCACACTCACTCACTCGTTCATTCACACACACACTCACTCACTAAGTCACGTTCATTCACACTCACTCACTCACTCACACACACATACACACATTCACTCAGTCTCGCTCACTCACTCATTCACTTATACATGCTCTTGCTCTCACTCACTCACGTTCATTCACACACACACTCACTCACCTCACTCGCTCGCTCACTCATTCATTCACTTAATCACTCTTATTCACTCACTCTCACTCATTCACTCACTCTCACATGCTCACTCACTCATACACATTCACTCTTTCACACACACTCACTCACTCACGCTCACTCACTCACACACATTCACTCACTCTTTCACACACACTCACTCTTTCACACACACACACACACACACTCACTCACTCACGCTCACTCACTCACTCACTCACTTACTCGTGGATGACCTGAGAGGGATATTTAGTAGGAAACACTCACAACTGGCATCAGATGTGCCGTGGGTCTGGACGGTTTCATGCTTGTTATTTTACCAGTTTATTAGAGACATAATTCATAGTGAGTTGAAAATGAAAATAATCACAGCTTTTTCCACTTCAGCGGCTAGGGTATTACGAGTATCGAGCAGCACACCAGATACAAAACCAGATGAAAAGCTATGCAAGTGTAAGTGCATATTATTGTACGCTAGGATAGTCTACGTTGGTTGGTATTAAAATAGAATGAGCAGAGATGAAATTCATAACAACTACTACTACTGCTACTGCTGCTATGTTCAGCTGCTCCCATTAGGGTCATCTGCATCTTCCTCTGTCACACCAGCCACCTGTATGTCCTCCCTCACCACACCCATAAACCTCCTCTTTGGTCTTGCTCTTTTCAGCCTTCTGCATCCTTCTCCCAATATACCCAGCATCTCTCCTCCACACATGTCCAAACCATCTCAATCTTGCTTTGTCTCCAAACCACCCAACCTGAGCTGTCCCTCTAATATACTACTACTACTACTTTCGGCTGCTCCCGTTAGGGGGCGCCACAGCGGATCATCCGTTTCCATTTCTTCCTGTCTTCTGCCTCTTCATATTCAGCATCCTTCTCGCAATATACCCAGCATCTCTCCTCCACACATGTCCAAACCATCTCAATCTTGTCTGTCTTGCTTTGTCTCCAAACCGTCCAACTTGAGCGGTCCCTCTAATATCATCATTCCTAATCCTGTCCTTCTTCATCACTCCCAATGAAAATCTTAGCATCTTCAACTCTGCCACCTCCAGCTTCGCCTCCTGTCTTTTCGTCAGTGCCACTGTCTCCAAACCATATAACATAGCTGGTCTCACAACCATCTTGTAAACCTTCCCTTTAACTCGTGCTGGTACCCTTCTGTCACAAATCACTCCTGACACTCTTCTCCACCCTGCCTGCACTCTCTTCTTCACCTCTCTTCTGCACTCCCCATTACTTTAGACAGTTGACCCCAAGTATTTAAACTCATATGCCTTCGTTACCTCTACTCCTTGCATCCTGACCATTCCACTGTCCTCCCTCTCATTCACACATAGGTATTCCGTCTTGCTCCTACTGACTTTCATTCCTCTTCTCTCTAGTGCATACCTCCACCTCTCCAGGCTCTCCTCAATCTATACCCTACTCTCACTACAGATCACAATGTCATACGCAAACATCATAGTCTACGGAGACTCCTGCCTGATCTTGTCCGTCAACCTGTCCATCACCACTGCAAAGAAGAAAGGGCTCAGAGCCGATCCTTGCTGTAATCCCACCTCCACCTTGAACCCATCTGTCTTTCCAACCGCACACCTCACCACTGTCACACTGCCCTCATACATATCCTGCACCACTCCTACATACTTCTCTGCAACTCCCGACTTCCTCATACAATACCACAACTCCTCTCTCGGTACCTTGTCCTATGCTTTCTCTAAATCCACAAAAACACAATGTAACTCCTTCTGGCCTTCTCTGTACTTCTCCATCAACATTCTCAAAGCAAACATCGCATCTGTGGTGCTCTTTCGTGGCATGAAACCATACTGCTGCTCGCTGATCATCACCTCTCCTCTTAACCTAGCTTCTATTACTCTTTCCCAAATCTTCATGCTGTGGCTGATCAACTTTATACCTCTGTAGTTGCTACAGCTCTGCACATCGCCCTTGTTCTTAAAAATCAGTACCAGTATGCTTCTCCACTCCTCAGGTATCCTCTCACTTTCCACGATTGTGTTAAAAAATCTAGTTAAAAACTCCACTGCCATCGCTCCTAAACACCTCCATGCCTCCACAGGTATGTCATCAGGACCAACTGCCTTTCCACTCTTCATCCTCTTCATAGCTGCCCTCACTTCCTCCTTACTAATCCACTGAACTTCCTGATTCACAATCCCCACATCATCCAACCTTCTCTCTCTCTCATTTGCTTCATTCATCAGCCCCTCAAAGTACTCCTTACACTTTCTCAAGACACTCTCCTCACTTGTCAGCACACTTCCATCTCTATCCTTGATCGCCCTAACCTGCTGCACATCCTTCCCAGCTCGGTCCCTCTGAAATTCATAACAAGAATGTCCAAAAAACAATATTTATCAATTTTGAAATAATATTAATGTTCCTTCTGCTGGACCTCCATCCCCGCTTTTTCTGGTAGAGGTTTATATGAGTTATGAGTTTTAATGTTTGCCAGTAGTTACTGCTCAAAAAAAAAACAGAATTTTGTTGAAGGTTAAATTTCTAGCCTTTTCCCCCCCATTTTCTCCCTAATTGTATCCGGCCAATTGCCCCATTCTTCCGAGCCATGCCGGTCGCTGCTCCACCCCCTCTGCCAATCCAGGGAGGGCTGCAGACTACCACCTGACAGCGAGGAGTTTCACCAGGGGGATGTAGCGCGTGGGAGTATCACACTATTCCCCCCAGTTCCCCCCGAACAGGTGCCCCAACCGACCAGAGAAGGCGCTAGTGCAGCGACCAGGACATGTATCCACATCCGGCTTCTCACCCGCAGACACGGCCAATTGTGTCTGTAGGGATGCCCGAGCAAGCCCGAGGTAACGCAGGGATTCGAACCGGCGATCCCTGTGTTGGTAGACAACGGAATAGACCACCACGCTACCTGGACGCCCAAATTTCTAACCTCTTAATAGGGCAGCCTACTGTGTGTGTGTTTTGCATATGTGTAGATTGCTATGCTGTAGGCGGGATTGGGGAGGGGGGATTCAAGCTTTTTCCTGGTGAGCAGAGATGACATGACATGACATGACATGACATGACATGACATGACATGACATGAGGGAAATGTTATTTCTGGACTTTTAAGTTTCTAAACTTGTAAGGTGTCTCTGTCTCTCTCTCTGCATCGCTCTGTGCCGAGCTACTGGTTACAATCTCTTTCTCCTTTCTTTTTCTTTCTCTGTCTGTCTCACTCTCTTTCTTTCCATTCTGCTGTCTTTTGTTCTGTTGTTCTGCCCCCCCCCCTCTCTCTCTCTCTCTCTCTCTCTCTCTGTCTCTCTCTCTCTCTCTCTCTCTCTCATACACACACACACCTTGATGACTGTGTTTTCAGACAATACGTCAGACGCATCAGGCTTTAGATGTGTGATTGTAGAGAGGAGAGGAAGTTAATTGTTTTTAATTGGGGGACTGGACCCTTGCTGTTTAATTGGCTTCTTTACAAGGTGGCATTTGAGTGGTGCGCCCCTGACAGTAAACAGCCAGGTATGAACTGGAGGGTTAAGGCTAGCATTAGCGTTAAGGTCACCTGATGACCTGATGATCTTCATGAATTTAACCCAGTTAAAGCAAAGACAGTGTGTGTGTGTGTGTGTGTGTGTGTGTGTGTGTGTGTTTGTGTGTGTGTTTTCTAGATAATTGCTGCTCCTTTGTTTGTCGACTGCAGCACCTTTTTTTCCGGTCAGAGCTTAATCTGGTCTCGCTGCTGTTACACGTGGTTTTCAGCAAGCAGCCCATGTGTGTCCTATTCTACAGTGTTGTTAAAGAAGAATCCATCCATCCATCCATCCATTATCCAAACCACTTATCCTGCTCAGGGTCGCGGGGAGTGGTTAGCACAGTCGCCTCACAGCAAGAAGGTCCTGGGTTCGAGCCCCGGGTTGTCCAACCCTGGGGGTCGTCCCGGGTCGTACTCTGTGTGGAGTTTGCATGTTCTCCCCGTGTCTGCGTGGGTTTCCTTCGGGTGCTCTGGTTTCCTCCCACAGCCCAAAGACATGTAGGTCAGGTGAATTGACCGTACTAAATTGTCCCTAGGTGTGTGTGTGTGGGCCCTGTGATGGACTGGCGGCCTGTCCAGGGTGGCTCCAGGCTCCAGTGACCCTGTTAAGAGCAGGATAAGCAGTTTGGATAATGGATGGTTGGATGGATGTTAGCTTTTACAGATTTGTCCATTATATATATATTCCTGCATAATGCAGCTCAGGTTCAGGAAGTATGAACTTTTTCACATTGGCAGTTGTCGCCAATTAACATGTCATGGAAGTATCAAGACTGTAGGAGGAAACCCACACAAATAGAGCAAGGACACGCAAACTTCATACAGGAAGACTGGTGTCAAATTCACAACCATCTTGCTGTGAGTTTATCTACAAAGCACATTTAATGACAGCGTGGGCTGACGGAGCCTGTGCAAGCGCCAAACTGTGAGGATGGAAAAAAAAGCAGATGGTAGAAAAACAATGCAATGAAAAAAACAACACAATCCATGAAAAACACGCCCCCCCCCCCACAGACACAAACATATATATTAAGATAGATCTTAATATTCTATCTTAATATTCTGCTCCTCATTTGTTGAGCACTTTTATCTACACCACTGATGGTTTCCAGAAAAAAACACTTATATATATATATGACTGGTGGCAAAAAGAGGAGAGGTGGTGAGGATTGAAAGGGTTGAATTACCAGATGGCAGGATAACAGACATACAGGACAGGTACATGTACAGCCAACTACCTTCAGACAGTGAGGCAAGTCCTAAGGAGTCAGCTCAATGGGAAGAATAAGATTCAAGCCATCAACACATGCCCTACCAGTCATCAGATACCCAGCGGGAATAATAAGCTGGCCAAAGGAGGAGATAATGGCCACGGATATCAGGACACGGAAACTCCTCACAATGCATGGAGGGTTCCACCTGAAGTCCAGCAGCCTGAGACTGTACGATAAGCGAAAAGATGGGGGCTGAGGATTTGTGAGTGTCAGAGCCACTATCCAGAATGAAACAAGGAACATCCATGAGTACATCAGAAAGAGGGCCCCCCAGTACAAACAAACTGCTGAGTGAGTACCTTAGGCAACAGAAGACAGAGAGTGGGGAGGAAGAAGAAGAGGCAGTATCATGAAAGACTAAGCCCCTCCATGGGATGTACCATTGACAGAAGATGTGGCTGATATTGAGAAATCCCACCAATGACTAGAAAAGGCTGGACTGAAGAACAGCACAGAGGCTCTGATCATAGCAGCACAAGAACAGGCACTTGGCACTAGATCGATTGAGACAGAGGTCTACCACACCAGACAAGACCCAAGATGCAGGCTGTGCAAAGACGCCGCTGAGACAGTCTAACACTTAGTAGCAGTGTGTGAAATGCTAACTGGGATAGCATACACTGAAAGGCATAACCAGGTGCCTGGGATTGTGTACAGGAACATCTGTACTGAATACAGACTGGAAGTCCCTAAGTCCAAATTGGAGACATCGCCAAAGGTGGTTGAGAATGGCAGAACTAAGATCCTGTGGGACTTCAAGTTCCAGACTGACAAGCAGGTGCTGGCTAACCAACCAGACATTGTGGTGGTTGACAATGAAAGACGACAGCAGTAGTGATCAATGTAGCAATCCTGAGTGACGGCAACATCAGAAAGAAGGAGCATGAGAAGCTGGAAAAATACCAAAGGCTGCAGGAAGCGCTAGATCGGATGAGGGAGATGAAATCCACAGTAGTCCAGTGTTGATAGGAGCACTAGGGGCTGTGACCCCCAAACTGGGAGAGTGGCTCCGGGAGATTCAGAATCAGATTCAGGTTTGTTGGCCATGTCAGTTTGCGCACACATGGAATTTGACTCCGGTTTTATGGCTTTCACAGTGTACGTCTTAACATAGAATAACAACACAACAATCTTCAGACGTATACACAAGGGTTGACTACATACATACAGACGAAATAAGAGGCAATAAAGTGTAGTTGGTGCATAGACTATATCGGAGATGCTGAAATAAATGTTAGTAGGTTACTTACATAGTACATACCTGAGGTAGATGGACATGACAGAGCGTACCAGTATACGTACAATGTACAGTCTATACAAAATGGTTTGATTTATTTGACAATGTTAAGCGTTCATTTGAATGACAGCCCACAAAAAGAAACTGTCTTTATATCTGGTTGTTTTGCGGTACAGTGCGCTGTAGTGCCTACCAGAGGGGAGGAGTTGGAACAGGTTGTGACCAGGGTGTGATGGGTCTGCAGTGATGTTGCCTGCCCGTTTCCTGTCTCTGGAGATGTATAAGTCCTGAATAGAGGGCAGGTTGGCACCAGTGATTTTCTCAGCAGACTTAACTGTCCGTTGTAGTCTGTCCCTGTCCTGTTCGGTGGCCGATCCAAACCAGACAATGATGGATGTGCAGAGGACAGACTGGATTATTGCAGTGTAGAACTGAATCAGCAGTTCCTGAGGCAGGTTGAACTTCCTGAGCTGGCGGAGAAAGTACATCCTCTGTTTGGCCTTTTTGATGATTGTGTTTATGTTGGATGCTCAACTTAGGTCCTGGGAAATTGTGGAACCCATAAATCTATAGGTTTTCACCGCAGACACCGTGCTGTAGAGTATGGTGAGGGGGGCAGTGTTGGGGGGGCTCCTCCTGAAGTCCACTGTCATCGCCATTGTTCTGAGCATGTTCATCTCCAAGTTGTTATGGCCGCACTAGAGGGCCAGTTGTTCAACCTCCTGTCTATATGCAGACTCGTCACCATCCTGGATAAGGCCAATGATGGTTATGAGTTTAACAGACAGGTCTGCTGAGGTGCAGTCATTTGTGTAGAGGGAGAAGAGTTGAGGGAAGAGCACACATACCTTGGGGGGTGCCAGTGTTGATTGTCCGGGTGCTGGATGTGATTTTTCCCAGCCTCACCTACTACCTCCTGTCTTGTCAGGAAGTTTTTAATCCATTGGCAGATGGCTGGAACAGTGAGCTGGGTGAGTTTAGAGTGGAGGATAACTGGAACTATGGTGTTTAATGCTGAGCTGAAGTCCACAAACAGGACTCTTGCGTATATCCCTGTGGAGTCAAGGTGTCAGAAGATGTAGTGCAATCCCATGTTGACTGCATCCTCCACTGACCTTCTGTTTGCTCAGTAGGCAAACTGCAGGGGGCCTGTGATTTCCTTTAGGTGGGTCAGGAACAGGAATAGAACAGATTCCAGGAACATTTTAGGTCTGTTTCCAGAAGAGTGCAGTCCTAGGAACAGCTAAGATACTGCGCAGAACCCTCAAATTAATTTTTCCATATTTCCCATTCAACCTACTTATAAAGTCTTACAATGGCAGGAAAAACACTGGTTTTTCTGTCCATGGGTGCATTTATCTCTCTGCTGCTAATCTCTTATACTACTGGGCCGGTCAGCATAATAATTTTTGTGCATAGTTAAGACTGTATGATCAAAGACCTCTCGTGGTTGCTGTGATTCAAACCTTTGAAAAACCTGTTTTAGACCACAACTGCTACCTCCTCAGCTGGCTTTTCGCCTAAGTCTGAGCACCAGAGCAGGGGAGATAGGCCTGGCAGGGATCTGCATTCTACTGAGTGCACTCTTCTAGTTAGTCATATTAGTTAAATTAGGCCAGTGAGCTCCCCTGAGTACAAAACAAGCAGTTCTGTCATCCATGACCAAACTTCTGACCAGGGCAGAACAGACCTGTATTCACAGATATTCACTGTATTAACGCTTGTTTGGCAATTTAGCAAAGAGCTTGGTGTTGTATGAAAATACACTGTGGTTTCTGGACTGAATGTGGTCAAGGACAAGTGTTTGTTGGAGGGAAATCAGTGGAAAATTGGGTTGCAGTGTTTTTGTTCATTAATTGTGATTTGTTCCTCTCCTGTCTTCTGCAGAGTCTTGGATCTGTGGACCGCAAGGAGAACCACCAAAAGAAGTGAGTCCTCTATCTATCTATCTATCTATCTATCTATCTATCTATCTATCTATCTATCTATCTATCTATCTATCTATCTATCTATCTATCTATCTATCTATCTATCTATCTATCTATCTATCTATCTATCTATCTATCTATCTATCTATCTATCTATCCTATTTAATCTATTCCTGTGAACAACGTGCCTTCCAACATTCTGTCCATTAAATTTACATGGGTTGACTGTTAGGCCGACTGTTGGTTGGTTTTACTGTTTCCAAAGTCAGACTTAAGTGATAAAACACTGTAATAGTTTCAAAGGACGTCAACACAAAATATCCGAGCCAGCACTTGGCGGGAATCATGTAGGGTAAATCCAAGATCCTGGGAGAATTGGATTTTTCTGAGTCAGGTTGTTTGAGAGTCAGATCAGGTTTTGTTTTGGGTTTTGTGTGTGTGTGTGTGTGTGTGTGTTGTGTAATATTGTATTGTGTGTGTACAAACTGTCTGTTTTGCACAATTGTCTGATTGCTGATAAGACGGAGGTCCTTATCATTGCTTCTGATAGTATAGCTAAGCTCAGTGTACTGGGTCCCTTTCATCAGATGTGCTGTCTAATCTTAGAAAACTCTGTGTCGTATTTGATCAGGTTGTGTGCTTCCGTCAACATGTTAAATTGTTGACCGGTGCATGTTTCTTCCATTTAAGAAACATTGCCAAACTCAGGTCTGTTGTATCACAACCTGAGCTAGAGACGATCATTCATGCTTTTATATCGTCCCGGCTAGACTACCGCAGTTCCCTTTTCGCCTGCCTCAGCAAGTCGTCCCTGGACCGTCTACAAATGGTCCAGAACATTGCTGCCAGGCTGTTGACCAGGTCCAGCGGGACGTCTCACATCACACCCATCTTCTTTTCATTGGCCTCCCATCAAGTTTAGGCTTATTTTTTTGGGGGAGGATTTTCCCCCCTTTTTCTCCCCAGCTGTATCCGGACAATTACCGTACTCTTCCGAGCTGTCTCCACCCCCTCTGCCGATCCAGGGAGGGCAGCAGACTACCACATGTCTCCTATGATACACGTGGAGTCGCCAGCTATTCCCCCCAGTTCCCCCTTCTCCCCGAACAGGCGCCCCGACTGACCAGAGGAGGCGCTATTGCAGCAATCAGGACACACGCCCACATCCGGCTTCCTACCCGCAGACACGGCCAATTGTGTCTGTAGGGACGCCCGACCAAGCCAGAGGCAACATGGGGATTCGATCCGGTGATCCCCATGTTGGTAGGCAACGTAATAGATCGCTACGCTACCGGGGCGCTCTAGGATTAATTTGAAGGTTCCTGTTTTCACATGTAGAGCCCTGCATGGTCAGCCACCTGTGTACATCTGTGACCTGTTCCATATTTATATCACCAGTAGGTCGCTCAGGTCTTCTGACCAGGGCTTACTGGTTGTCCCTCGCTCTCGACTGAAAACAAAAGGTGATCATGTGTTTCTGAAGTTGTGGCTCCGACAATATGGAACGCTCTTCCTGTAGACATACTTGCTTACTTACTTACTTTTGTGTGTAACTGGTTGGGATGCCAAGACAGAAAGGACGGCCTGATTGTATCTTGGATGCCATGTCGATGCCCTTTTGCTGTCACACAGAAATGACATCTGGAAATCTGAAAATATTTCCCAGTGTCCTCTGCAGCGTAGCTGTGGTAAAACAGCTGACGTTGTGAAGACCAGCTAGCAGAAACTAACCAGCTGCTTAACAAGGCCACAACAGACAATGTCCCCCATTTGCAGGTTGTTTGCAGGATCAAAACAGGCTCTGAGCAGAGCGACCGGCCTTTTCCTTTCTCCGGCCTTAGTTTTTGGTGTCCTCTAATTGCTGTGGGCCAACTTAAGGTCTCGGTATGCCGAAGGGTTAAAGTTTAGATGAAGACCGAGGTAACATTTTTCTTGAGTGCCTCCATATGTTGAGAGAAAAAAACAGTCCTCCACCAAATACCAGCTAAATTACAGGGACCAAAAACCAAAAATGAAAAGCAAAAAAAAACCCAACTTCTTTCAGACTGGACTAGCTTTAATGGTAATGATTCACAATGAGTCTCTGTAAATAGTGATTAATATAAAGAGTAACAGGGCACTCATGAGCTTCTGTAACTTGTTTGTAATGGTGATGGACAGGTTGACAGACGAGATCAGGCAGGAATCTCTGTGGACTATGAAGTTTGTGGATGACATTGTGATCTGTAGCGAGAGTAGGTTGCAGGTGGAGGAGAGTGTGGAGAGGTGGAGGTATGCACTGGAGAGAAGAGGAATGAAAGTCAGTAGGAGCAAGACGGAATACATATACATACAATGAGAGGGAGGACAGTGGAATGGACGGTGGAATGGTGAGGATGCAAGAAGGAGAGGTGACGAAGGCGTATGAGTTTAAATACTTGGAGTCAACTGTCCAAAGTAACGGGGCGTGCAGAAGAGAGGTGAAGAAGAGAGTGCAGGCAGGGTGGAATGGGTGGAGAAGAGTGTCAGGAGTGATTTGTGACAGAAGGGTACCAGCACGAGTTAAAGGGAAGGTTTACAAGATGGTTGTGAGACCAGCTATGTTATATGGTTTGGAGACAGTGGCACTGATGAAAAGACAGGAGGCGGAGCTGGAGGTGGCAGAGTTGAAGATGCTAAGATTTTCATTGGGAGTGATGAAGAAAGACAGGATTAGGAATGATTATATTAGAGGGACCGCTCAGGTTGGATGATTTGGAGACAAAGCAAGAGAGGCAAGATTGAGATGGTTTGGACATGTGTGGGGGAGAGATGCTGGGTATATTGGGAGAAGGATGCTGAATATGGAGCTTCCAGTGATGAGGAAAAGAGGAAGGCCAAAGAGGAGGTTTATGGATATGGTGAGGGAGGACATGCAGGTGGCTGGTGTGACAGAGGAAGATGCAGAGGACAGGAAGAAATGGAAACGGATGATCCGCTGTGGCGACCCCTAACAGGAGCAGCCAAAAGTAGCAGTAGTAGTAGTAGTATGTCTGTTAATGTTCTCATTCATCCAGGTCATGGGAGAAGCGAAACGTCTTCACGGATATATACCAAGTCCAGTTGCACTTGATTCAACTCCTTTGGACAGTAGTAGTAGTAGTTATCAGTAGTGCTGGAATATTACACGGAGACTGATGATGTTTTTATATCATACATGACGATGTGTCAATGACGGGGGCCAGAGAAAAGTGTGGGGGAGAGGGGTGCGTGCGAGGTGCTTCTGTATCAATCGAAACACAGATAACTAAAAAAAAAAAAGCAAGTTGTGCACCATCACTTTGTGTCGTGGACCGTCTGCTGACTCTTTTATCAGTATTCTGCACAATATTAACTGAGTATTGAGCACACTTGCACATAGCATATACTGTAGTATTTGTATGTATTTATATATTTGGTAGTAGTTAATGGGTTCACTTATTTGTGTATAATAGTTTCACTTTTAGTCATTCGTTCTATTTAGGTGTACCTCTTATTTGTATTGTAAGTCGTTATTCTTTCAAGTATGGTACCCGTTCCATTTCTATAAGCCGCTGCAACAACCAAATTTCCCCATGATTATTGATAGTTTTTTCTCACCTATCTTATCTCGTCTTATCTTATCTTATCTTATCTTATCTTATCTTATCTTATCTTATCTTATCTTATCTTATCTTATCTTATCTTATCTTATCTTATCTTATCTTAGCTTAGCTTAGCTTAGCTTAGCTTAGCTTATCTCTTGTCTTGTCTTGTCTTGCCTTGAAAAGAAAAGACCTTGGCCCCTCCAAAAATGAGCATTCATAGTCTGCTAGGAAACCTCATACACTCGGGGGGCCTGATGTCTTTGCTCAAACTAGCTGCAAAAAAAAAAAAAAAAAAAAGTGAAAGTGAAGGTGCCCACCAGCAAGGCAGTTTGATCCCGGGGTCCCATGGCGTGGGCGGGCGATGGATGATGAGAAGGACGATGGTTTCTCCACATATCATGTATGCTTGCTACCGCGGTGTTCGTGAAAGAGTCTGATGTATGTTCTCAGCATCTCAGATCCCGTGTGGTCCGTGTTGACCGCCGTCATGTGTGGTGAAGCGGGTGGGCGGCGCTCATGCCGTTGCCGGGAGACGGGCGGCGGTATCCAAGGCCTTTGTAGGTTGACATGTGAGACGAGGTGAGCCCAGAATGAGAGGTCAGAGAAGTAGGGACAGTGCAAACATGTGAGTGTGCATAAATGTATGCACACACACACACACACACAAACTCATCTATCTTCTCTATCTCGCCCATCTGGAAGTCATTATTAACCTGAAGTACCAATGACCACATCCAGGCAACCCATTCAAAACAACTTGTGTGTGTGTGTGTGTGTGTGTGTGTCTGTGTATAGTCCCTAATAACCTATCCTTATTAGCTCACTCTGTACCACATTAACCATCATATCCTTTCTTCCCCCTCTCTTTCTCCCTCTCTCTCTGTCAGTCTGTTTTCCCCTCTTCCCTCTCTCTCCAGAAGTAAAGAGGGATGAGTGTGGGTTGGAGCGAGGGATTTAGGTGCGGATGTCAGGGAAGAGAGACCCTGATGAGGCTAATTTATTCACAGGAGCAAGCCGTGTAATTGTTGTCAGATGGGGGGAGGAGGTGTGTGTGTATGTGCGTGCATGTGTGTGTGTGTGTGCGTGTGTGTGTGTGTGTGAGAGAGAGAGAGAGAGAGAGATGAAAGAGAGAGAAAAGGAATTGCTTTTAGGTGATATAGAGATGGTAGTTCATGAAAAAGGGATATCTGTGTGCTGACTCGGAGTTGGGTTTTGGAAATAAAACCTGCACGGGCAGCGATGCGGTCAGGTGGCCAGAGACCCCAGCCTTCCAGTGGATTTTTGTTTGTTTGTTTTTTTACTTTCATTTTAAATTAAATTTTCAAATTTAACTTCAATATGACAAGAGAGTCACCATGCAGAATCGCTTTTTGCAGACAAAACAGTCATTAGATTGGACGTATTAAGACAACTGACATACAAATATCAAACGGCAGGCTTAAGAATATACAAAAAAGATGGCGGCGCGAATTCACACTTGCGGCAGCTTCACCCAGTACCGTCCATGCAGTGTCTTTGTCCATGTGTGTGTCTAAGTTTGTGTCTTCGATTGAGTGCTGGGAGAGCTGTCACTGGATTGGCTGGGAGAGCCTGGTCTGCCGCGTCCGGTGGGCCCAGGGACCATGGCCCTGCCTGGAGCTGCGCCCGAAGAGGAAACACCGAGGGCGGTCTGACAGGACGCGGAAGTGGGGCAGGCTAAGCTAACTGCTAGCTCATGCAGACCGGTAGTTCTGATAACACCGAAGGTGGTCTGGCGGCGGCCTCGCCTAGCCGTGATTTTGTTTTTAGTGTCGTCGTGTGGAGTGCAGGGAGGTGTGTTGAAGGTGTCTGGCTGGGAGAGCTGGTGTTGGATCAGCTGGGGGAGGCTGGTCTGCTGCGTCTGGTGGGCCCAGGGACCACGGCCCTGCCTGGAGCTGCACCCGAGGAGGAATGAAATGAAATGACAAATAAATGGTCCTGATTCCTGATACAACTGGTAAAACTTGTATGACATGATTATAGATCATGTTGTTATTCGTCCGTCGCAGCGACGAGGACCATCTAGCCATCCTGTGATGGATGACTGATGACTTGTGCAATGATTAAAGTGAGGAAGAGTTGCACATCATCAACCCCACTCTCTCATCCGAGACCACCTACTACCAGGGGCAAGACTAGCGAGACGACTGGCAATGGAGACGGATGCAGATTTTTCCCTCAGGGTTTCTTCCCAGAGCTTTTGCCGTAGACAAGTATACCCGCAAGGCAGCGGAGGTTTAAATCAGAGTTGTCCTTCTCCTAGATGAGCTGCCCGACGGGCTAACGAGCTTCATCTCCCCGGGTTTGAAATCAGAGTTATCTTTCTCCTTGATTGGCTGCCAACCAAGGCCAACGAGTCCAATCGACCCACCCGGTTATACCGCCGGGAACCTGGTCACCCCCGCAGCAGACTTTGTGAAAACAGGAGGTACCAAGAGAAGGTGCCGCTGCAGACACATTTGCATTGGAGCAGCCATATGCTAAGGTCCTGATGGACTCGCGGTGAGAGGCCACCGCACCGCTTCACATTTCTTTTGGCAAGTAGGACATGTAGCCCAATACTCGCCACCTCCCTATAGATCATGTAGATTCTATAGATTGTAGATTGATATGCAGCATATATGCGCACAGTGGCTTAGCGGTTTGCACTGTTGCCTCTTAGCAAGACGGAGTTAGCTTGTTCTCCCCGAGTTCGTGACGGTTTCCTCATCATACCGCCATTTCCTCCCATCGTCCAGAGATGTACATAGTCGGTGAACGGGTAACTCTCGGCCATAGGTGGCGATATGGTGTGAGGATTTTTATGTGGACTGACCCTGTGATTGCTTCCCGCCATGTGTAAAATGTTCCACAACTTCTTGCGTTACTTTGCAAGGGCATCATAATGCAGTGTAGTCCCGCCCTCAACGATGCTGATTGGTTTAAGAAAAACATGGTTCTTACTGACCTTGGTTCTGTGCCAGGACAGCACAGAACAGGACAATTTGAAACGCTAAAGATGGTGGCACTGACAACGTGAGACCATGTGACGTCATGCTGTCAGCAAAACTGGCCAATCAGAGAGCATCATGAAGAAAACCCACCAGTCGCACGCTGAGATTCACACAGCCGCAGGCAGCACTGTTCTTCAGCACACAGTGTGGTCCGATGCATGGATGACACGGTTGTTTACGGTGATATCGAGGTGCTGACACACGT
>NC_079227.1:10531810-10551810 GCF_029633865.1 Lampris incognitus
CAGACATGCAGAAAGACAGACAGGCAGACAGACAGACACACAGAAAGACAGACATACAGAGAGACCGACAGTCACACAGAAAGACAGACAGGCAGACAGACAAACACACAGAAAGACAGACAGACAGGCAGGCAGGCATGCAGAGAGACAGACAGACACACAGAAAGACAGACGGTTATGCAGACAGACAGACGAACATGCATACAGACAGGCAGACAGTAGTCTTGGGTAGCCAGCCTACAGAGACCGGCTCCAGGCTCCATGAGGTTTTAGGAGCTTTTCTGTCTCTTGGAGGAGGCCAGCTGGACTCAAACCGCCGTCTTCTGGACTCAATCTGTACTGTACTCTCTACCAAATGCTGCTTCAGCCTCCAGCCGTGAACACGTTAGATGATTTCTATATTTACTTAGCCTAATGGCTTAATGTCATATTGAACACGAGCATAATGACCGCTGGCCTGTCTGTGACCTCATAACTGATGACCAGTATTAACTAATCAGTCCATCCAATGTGCTGCTGCTATGAAGTCACTTGTACATGAAACGCAGTGAGTGCAGGGTCAAAGGGTCCAGCATGTACATGGACTGAAAGTGTGTGTATGTGTGTGTTTGTGTGCGCGTGCGCGCACATGTGCAGTATTATAATGGGGGCTGCAGTATATGAGCATGTTTGCATGCATGTGCACAAGCACAAGTGTGCGTTGTGTTTGTGTGTTTGTACATAATGTGTGTACAACGTGTGTGTGCACAACACTTCCGCGATTGCAACATCAAAGTGTGGCTGCGTGCATGCGTTTGTGTCTGCATCGGGTCGAATATTTATTGTGTGTGCGTGTGTGTGTGTGTGTGTGGGTGTGGGTGTGGGTGTGGGTGTGGGTGGGTGGGTTGGTTCCTGCATGCATGTGTGCGTGTGCCTGTACAAGTGTATGTATGCGTGACAGCGTGAGCTCCACAGAATGTGTCGACACGCGTTTGTGTGCCATTTGTGCGTGTCCCCTTCGCCTTGGCTCCATCGTCCAGTGTGATCTCTGTTAGACAGCTCCAGAGAAACGTGTTATATTATCCGCCGAAAGAGAGCGAGAGCAAGGACTGCTTGTCGCTCGTCCCCCGCCAGAGCCAGTCTGTAATAGGCGTCTTGGCCTTGGCGTACTTTGAAAACTTGTTAGCGCATTTCAGGGCTAATTTGACTGCAGATCCACACGGTTGAGTCAGCCGAGCATCGCACGTCAGAGCCCGCGGGAGCGGCGTCAGAGGCAACACCGTGGGGCGGCCCCCATCTCCCCTCCACACAGAGAGAGAGAGAGAGAGAAAAGGAAGAAAATGCTTTGATGCACCTCCATCCTTCTGTTTTATTTATTTATTTCTTTTGATGCTGGTGTTGTCCCACCCAACGGATCCCTTACACGCCAGCACAACGGAAAACGGGAGCGAGGGAGGAAAAAAAGTAAATGAAACGGTCTGGAAGGAGACGTGAAAAAGAGAGGAGAGTGACTCAGAGACTTGCGAGCGAGTGTGTGTGTGTGTGTGGGGGGGGGGGGGGGGATGGAAATATCTCTATTTACTTGGGTGGGCGGTTGGGCAGATTGTGAGAAAAAATGCCCCCCCCCCCGCCCCGCCACCGCCCCCACCTCCTTCGGCACGGGGCCGGCGTGACGAACGTTTAGCTCATCGCTCTTTGAAGTTGGGCCAGAGGAATAATGATAATGATAATAATAATAATAATAATGCTATTTTACTCTGTAGGGCAACTATTCCTGTCTCCGGGCGCATTAGTCAAGGCAAATAACTGGACGTTAAAAAGTTTCTTTTTCTTTCTGTCTTGTGCTGAAAATTGTGGCCGTCTCTCAACCCAGAACATCTGGAACTGTCTTCTGCACAAATAAGCCTATGTGTGTTTTAATGCGCCCGTTTTGAAAAAAAATATACCTGTCTCTCTTGTGTGGATCCAAGAAACACATAGTAATACCCTTCTTAAATATTTGGAGCATTTTTCATACACACGCGTAGACCGGCCTGTTCGGTTTCTTTGCATCATGTTTTTGTGTTATTGCATGTTCAAAGATGGATGTGAAGAGACCAACCAAACTGTTGCTGGGCGGTATGGAAAATACCATGATGGCTGTGAATACAGGGAATTTACCCGACGTTGATATTTATCAGAGGCCTGGAATCAACTCACAAATTTGATGACTTTAGACTTTAGACTTGACTTGAGAAAATGGAAAAAGACATTCACCTCCACTCCTGACTTGACCTGGACTCGAGTCACATGACCTGGACTTGAGTCAGGCTCAAGTCACAAATTTCATGACTTTAGACTTGACTTGACAAAATGGAAATAGACTTGCACCTCCACTCCTGACTTGACCTGGACTCGAGTCACATGACCTGGACTCGAGTCACAAATTTGATGACTTTAGACTTGACCTGACAAAATGGAAAAAGACTTGCACCTCCACTCCTGACTTGACCTGGACTCGAGTCACATGACCTGGACTCGAGTCAGGCTCAGGTCACAAATTTGATTACTTTAGACTTGACTTGACAAAGTGGAAAAAGACTTGCACCTTCACTCCTGAATTGACCTGGACTCGAGTCATATGACCTGGACTCGAGTCACAAATTTGATGACATTAGACAACTTGACAAAATGGAAAAAGACTTGCACCTCCGCTCCTGACTTGACCTGGCCTAGAGTCTTGTAACTTGACAGACTCGATACCGTCTCCAAACCCAAAGATAAAACACTTTCAAAACGCATGCAGCCAGTCAACTCTTCCTTTCCTTAATCACAGATCCACTTTGAATCAATATGTAATAAATACTAATTTTAAAAAAGCGTACATGATCTGCATAAATTTAGTAAATTACCCATTACTCTATTGGTGAAATTTAGATTAGATTAGATTTGGTTAGATTAGATTAGAGTAGAGTAGGTTACATTAGAGTAGAGTAGGTTAGATTAGGTTAGAGTAGAGTAGTTTAGATTTAGATTAGGTTAGATTAGAGTAGGGTAGGTTACATTAGATTAGAATAGAGTAGAGTAGGTTAGATTAGAATAGAGTAGAGTAGGTTAGATTAGAGTAGATTAGGTTAGATTAGAGTAGATTAGATTTAGATTAGGTTAGATTAGAGTAGAGTAGGTTAGAATAGAGTAGATTAGAATAGAGTATATTAGGTTAGATTAGAGTAGAGTAGGTTAGATTAGAGTAGAGTAGAGTAGGTTAGATTAGAGTAGGTTAGATTAGATTAGAATAGAGTAGAGTAGGTTAGATTAGGTTAGATTAGAGTAGAGTAGGTTAGGTTAGATTAGATTAGATTAGATTAGATTAGATTAGATTAAATTAGATTGCTTTATTAGCCACACGACCAAGGCCGGTGGAATTTGTTTTTGGTACACATGAAACGCTGCAGCACAATACATACATGGGCAACAACAGACACTCCACATATTATCACGAACAATACAGCTGCACAATAGCGGAAATAAACATATCACGCGTAACAATTAGGTGAATGTTGAAATGGCGGAAAAATGGAAATAAAAAAAATGCTGAAGTGGCGTTAAACTTGATGAAGCGTGCATAGGGACTTGTTTAGGACTTGAAACTCCAAGTTTGGGATTTGGGATTTGTTCTCTCTCGCTCACAGACATACACACACACAAATATATATATATATATATATATATATATATATATATATATATATATATATGAATCTCATCCAGACACACTAGCGTTGAGAGAGGATAAAGAGTGGTATTGAACTTGTGTAGTATTGTATCTATGGAGAATGAATGGAAGTGGATATGTAGCAGTGCAGAGTTGAAAGCGAGCCGGTTGGTCTTCCCTTCCCGTTCCTTTTTTTTCCCAGATACGTGCTGTTCTGATCGATGTCTTGCCTGGATTGGACGCCTTACTGTTATCCCACACTCAAGAAGATGAAACGCCGGATTTACTTAAAAATGTTTGCTCAGCTGCTTCCACACAACCGTGTTAAGCGACTTGCACATTCTTTGAGTGCGCGTTAATAAATCAGCTTTCCCGCTCCAAACACAGTCGTATGGAACCACTGGACGTAGTATTTCTAAATAAGTCCAACATCTAATCTTCCTGAGCGTGGAACGCCGAAACTATGCAACACACACCGTGTTGAGCGGACGACGAAAACCGCCATTTTCCTCCCTGAAAGGAATGTTTTCCTGTATCGCTATTGATCCAGATAGGGGGGGGGGGATGATACCTGAAACGTGCTGCACTTTTGCACTCGTTCTTTTTGCACCGGGCATCATGTTAGAGGTGCACATTCAGCAGTGTGCAGATCTTTTGCGTCCCTGCAGAAACCCTTTCTTGCCGAGTAACGTGTGCGATCCTCACGTGCTAACGGGGGGAGACCGTAAAATGACTTGTCGTGAGTTCGACACAGCTGCTGGTGTCATCAGCAGAGGAGGCGTTTGGACGGAAACCTCAGGTACCGTGTGCTGTGATCCCCGACGACACACACACACACACACAGACCCATATCTTGTACACAGACACAACCCACAGGCAGACACGCACATAAACCCAGCTCCCGCTGACTCCCTCCGCCGCCACTAATCAGACGTCACACTTCGATTAAAATGCTAAGAATGTAATCCAATCAGCGGCGGGGCAGCGCTCGTTAGCTGGAAGAAATAGCAATATGTTTTACTGTTGCCCCCCCCCCCCCGGCCAAGCAAAATGAAAAGAGGCTTCCACTGCATGGGGAGACGTCCACACAGACATGGGTTTGGACGGAGACGAAGAGGGGAAAACAAGACTCTCTTTGAGCCCATTTTAATTAGCAATGTTCATAGAGTTGGCCGCGCTCTTTTATGATTGGACCACTGAAAGCCTTTTTGTTCAGCCTAATGAAACACTTTGAGGGATTTTCGTTCCTGGATAGAGCCGTGCATGTGCCTCCGTGCATGCATGCGTGTGTGTGTGTGTGTGCATACGTGCATGCATGTGTGTCTATGTGTTTACAGTAAAAGCAGACCCCAGTTGCACACGCGTGCCCGTGTCTGCACATGCCCCAGAAAGATTGTGACTGTGCACAGCAGCTCCGTTGGGAGGCGCTAGACGGCACAGCAAGAGACCAGCTCAGCAAACCCCTTCTGCTTTGCTTTGCTTCCAAAACTGTTTTCCTAGGTAGGCAGCCATTGCCCAGAACCACCGATGCAGGGTCAGATATTAGTCTACCCTTCCAGATGGTCCAGATGAGTCTGACATTTTGGTAATCCGAGCCAGGGTCTGTGGTTACGGGCGGCCAAACCTCAGACAGACCGCAGAGATTGTGTAATGTGCTGTGTTCTGTTGGGTTCGATGGCTTCTCTTTATAAACACGTCTCACACAGAAACTTTCTGGGACATAAAGTAAGAAACTGTACACACGGCATCACCCTGGATGGCGATCGCCTCCTTACCTTTTCCATAGTCTGCATTCCTGATCCCGATATCCAAATAGGACAGGGGGTTCCCATGAACAGGCGCAGTTGTGCGCTGATCGAATTCAGAGGATAATGAATGTCTTTGCAAACGACGCCATGAGCATTCAAACTACAGAGAGAAACGGGAGGCTAATGAGTTTAGTTTGTGTTTTTACGGAAGTTCTGCGGCGCTTTCTCTGAGCCAGAATGGGATTAATGAAGGCGACGACGTCAGTGAACTCAGGAAGCGTAATGGCATCATTAGAGTCCGATACAACTACTGACAGCCGAGTGGTTACTGAGGTGGTTACTGCGGTTGTGTGAGTCGTTCCCGCTTCAAGTAAGCTTCGACCCCTTTAGCGAAACACTTCACCTTTTAGATACAGCGGTTTTGCAGGAATTCCACGCAGTCTTAACTTCCTCTTCCAAAGAACTGTGGGTAACCAAAGGTCACCAGTGCGGGGTCAGTGCACACAGCCGATATCTTTGTGTACTGAGGGGAAAAAAACAAAAACAAAAAACAATCGCTTCCAGTGTTGGGATGGTTACTTTTGAAATGTAATAGATTACAGATTACTAGTTACTTGTTTAAAATGTAATTGTAAAGTAAGTATTTAATTACTTCAACAAAGTAATGTAACTTATTACATTTGATTACTTTTGGATTACTTTTTTCCCCCCATTTTCGCCCCAATTGTACTTGGCCAATTACCCCACTCTTCCGAGCCATCCCAGGCACTGCTGCACCCCCTCTGCCAAGCCGGGGAGGGCTGCAGACTACCACATGCCTCTTCCAATACATGTGGAGTCGCCAGCCGCTTCTTTTCACCTGACAGTAAGAAATTTTCCCAGGGGGATGTAACCCATGTGAGGATCACGCTAGTTCCCCCAGTTCCATCTCCCCCCTGAACAGGCACCCCGACCAACCAGAGGAGGCACCAGTGCAACAACCAGGACACATACACACATCCGGCTTCCCACCCGCAGACACGGCCAACTGTGTCTGTAGGGACGCCTGACCAAGCTGGAGGTAACACGGGGATTCGAACCAGCAATCCCCGTGTTGGTAGGCAGTGGAATAGACCACTACGCTACCCGGATGCCCCTTGGATTACTTTTCTAACAAATGTTTTAAACTGGGCAATGAAGCTGAAAAGTCCTAAAAACATGGATTAACCTGACAACAGTACTCAACACTGATCACTGTGAAACTGTTATGAAAATTTCAATATAACTTGAATTAAGATGGGAATGTTTTGATTTTAAAGCACAACCGCCAAAACAAATGAGCCTTTCACCTAAAAGAATATGTAACCCCTCTGCAGTCACCAGTATTTTGATTAGTAACTGTAATTTCATTACATATTTTTTCTGAAGTAGCTGCAACGGATTACAATTACATTCTTTTTGTTAGTGAATTATCTAACACTGTTACATGTAACTTGTTACTCCACAACACTGGTTGGTTCTTTGGCCTGTAGCGTGGTGTGTGTTTTTGCACACGGAAGCTTCAGAACACCTAATTGCTGCCATGGCAACAAGAAATAGAGAGAAAGTGGCATTAGGTGTATTTCGGCAGTGGCGTGTTGTGCTGTGTGTGCGTGTGTGTGTGTGTGTGTGTGTGTGTGTGAGATGTCTCTATGTGCTCCTGTGTCTATATTTTGTGTGTGTATATGTGTGCCTCTCTGGTCCTGTGTGTGCTTTGTGTGTGTACTGTATGTCTTTTGTTGTGTGTGTGTGTGTGCGCGTGTGCACGCGTGTTTGTGTGTGTGTATGTATATTTGCGTGTATGTCTGATTTTGTATGTGTGTGCATGTGAGATTTTGTGTGTTTCTGTCTGTGTGTTTGTGTTAATGTATATATGTGCGAGAGATTGAGTGTGTCTTTGGTTCTTCTTTGTGTGTGTGTGTGTGTGCCTCTGTGTGTATGGGTCAGTGAGAATGTGTGTGTGTATGGTCAGTGAGAGTGTGTGTGTGTATGGTCAGTGAGAATGTGTGTGTGTATGGTCAGTGAGAGAGTGTGTGCCTCTGTGTGTATGGGTCAGTGAGAATGTGTGTGTGTATGGTCAGTGAGAGTGTGTGTGTGTATGGTCAGTGAGAATGTGTGTGTGTATGGTCAGTGAGAGTGTGTGTGTGGGGGTGTATGGTCAGTGAGAGTGTGTGTGTGGGTGTGGGTGTGTATGGTCAGTGAGAAAGAGAGACAGTGTGTGTGTGTGTGTGTGTGTGTGTGTGTGTGTGTGTGTGTGTGTGTGTGTGTGTGTGTGTGTGTGTGTGTGTGGTCAGTGAGAGAGTGTGTGAGAATGTGTGAGAATGTGTGTGTGTGTGGGTCAGTCAGAATGTGTGGGTGTGTGTGTGTGTATGGTCAGTGAGAGAGTGTGTGTGCGTGTGTGTGTGTGTGTGTGTGTGTGTGGTCAGTGAGAAAGAGAGACAGTGTATGTATGTGTGTGTGTGTGTGTGTGGTCAGTGAGAGAGAGTGTGAGAGAATGTGTGTGTGTGTGGGTTAGTCAGAATGTGTGTGCGTGTGTGTGGGTGTAGGTGTGTGTATGGTAAGCGAGAGGGTGCGTGTGTGTGTGTGTGTGTGTGTGTGTGTGGTCAGTGAGAGAGTGTGTGTGAGAATGTGTGTGTGTGTGGGGGTCAGTCAGAATGTGTGTGGGTGTGTGTGTATGGTCAGTGAGAGTGTGTGTGTGTGTGTGGTCAGTGAGAGAGAGAGTGTGTGTGGTGTGTGTGTGTGTGTGTGGTCAGTGAGAGAGAGAGAGAGTGTGTGTGTGTGGTCAGTGAGAGAGAGAGAGAGAGAGAGAGAGAGAGAGAGAGTGTGTGTGTGTGGTCAGTGAGAGAGAGTGTGTGTGTGTGTGTGTGTGTGTGTGTGTGTGTGTGTGTGTGTGTGTGTGTGTGTGTGTGTGTGTGTGTGTGTGTGTTAGAAGGATATATCTGGCTCACTCCTTTCATCTCCTCATTGCAGCTTAAAGGTCAGACCACTTTGCACCTCAAGGTCGTTACTTTGTATCACAATCAACCAGTCGCTTTTTCAGCCTAAACACACACGCGCACACACACACACACACACACACACATGCACACATACACACGTACTGTTGGGGTTTCCATCACCGTCATCGATATGGGAGAAAAAACGTGGGGTCCAGTGAGAGGAGAACGAATCATGCAAGGCCCTCTGGAGAGATTGCATCATCACTGTGTGCCCGCGGTGATGATGTCACCGGGGACAGCTGCACGCGGCCGAGCCAGCGGCCGGCCTCTCAGGGAGCCCAAAGCCCACCATTTGCCAGCGGATCCCCGGCGTTGAGACCCCACCTGCTCCCGGCCTCCGGTTCTCCTCTAAACCCCACAAAGGGATTCCCTGATTCCTTGGCGCTGTCTGTCGGTCCAGCACCTTTGAAGTCCTGATCCCACGTGTTTTCGAAGGCACTGCTCTGTCTTTATCCTATTGTCCCTCGTGTCATGTGTTTGATCCTAAATGTGGATCCGGGATTGAGATTAATACAGGGATCTGCTGCTATAAACGTCGGTCACAGGCTAGAACATGAACCGAAGCCGGCCCGCCGCCAACAAAGCGGGGCGAGCGAGCGAACTGCCGAGTCGAACCCCCCCCCATCCCCCGACGTCAGCCGCCGTGGCGGTCCGTGTGCGAACGGGAGTCGTCATTGGGGCCGCAGCTGACGTCGAAAGGGGAGCAGGCGGCGATGGCTGGCGGTAGCTGGCGAGGGAAGGCCGGTGGCACTAATCAAATTAAAAACCGCCTTGAAGAGGGTAAGGCCCGGCCTGGCCTAATCTCCCATCAATTAGGGCTGTGCCGCGCCAACTGACCGAGGTCCCACACCCAGGCCCGGTGATTCATATGGAAAATATGTCTGTTTGTCTCCGAGGTCAACAAGCGCTTTTGGAGAAGTTGTCGGTCGGTTTGGGAAACAGTAGTTGAGGCCGTAGGTGTGGGAAAGTAAATGGGAGAGGACAAGAGCTCGAAAACACACACACACACACACACACACACACACACACACGCACACACACACATAAGCCATCGCCATGATGTCATGGCCAGTAGGACGCAATGTCCTCTCCCTTCAATCTGAGGGAGACCTCTTTGTGAGCGAAACAGCCGGCTCTTGGCAGACGTGAGCGTGGAAAACGCCAGAACGTCCAAACGGTTTAATTTTCCTGAATTCCATGATTCCCATTTTGAAGTTCAACTTCACAGGGTAAAAAAAAAAAACCCAACTACCGCTATCTCCAAAAAGAGAAGATGTTATCGAGGGAAGAGTCATCTATAATGTTTGAAATGGAGGCCTGGATATGAGTCATGCACTTCATCATAATCCGTGATTTGCCTCACTTGAATGTCAGCTGACCTTTTGTAAGAGATGTGATTGTGTGTTGTTTTGGGTTTTTTTGTGTTATTAGTTTTCCCTCTCGTGGCGGTGGATATCTCCTCTTGGAAGGGAACTCCTCGTTTCCCGGCTCGGTTTCAGTCACTTCTTTAAAGAGCTTTGATTTATGGCGCCCGTCAGAGGCGGCGGGTTAGCTGGGCCCGGACCTTGCTGTTGCTCTTTCCTGTGGCGGGAGCGGCGAGATGAGCCCGCTGTATGCCAGGACACTCGCCTCCACATGAAGGCCAGAGAAGGACTGGAGAAAAACACAAACACGGTACACAAGTGTGTGGACCGTGAGAGCTCGGCGAGCTCTTTTACTTTCATTTCCAGGATCCCGGCGGGATGCCAGCTGCCCCCCCTCCCACCACCACCACCGCTAATACTTCCAGTCTTGATTCAATTCTCTTTCTTCGTCGTTCTCGGGTAATCGCTCTCTCGCATCAGATGGGAGGTTTGCACTTGACACGACTCGATGGGCCTTCTGTCCCGGAGAACCGGTCTTCCTGGACCAGAATTTAGAAGGGGAAAAAAAACCCCGCTCATTTCTACTTTGCATCGTCAAACCGCAGCCAAAATAAATAAGTAAGGAAATAGAAGCGTGCGGAAAAGGGCGTCCCGTTTGGCAGGTGAAACCGGGCGCAGCTGGATGCCTCGCCGCGCCGTCATCCGTCCGTGTCGACGCAGTGCAAACAAACAGACCTTCCTGAGCTGCTGCGAGCGGTTACATCAAGGCTGCTCAAGAGATAATCAGAGCCTGATGTGGACCTCGATAGCTGCCGAAATAAGCCGTGTGTGCGTGCGTGTGTGTGTGTGTGCGTGCGTGTGAGAATGGGCGAATGCCACATTGCACCCTCGCAGCCCCGCAGCAAAACTCGGTCCGCGGGCCCCTGTCTGCAGCCAGGCTCACCATGGACACTAAAACGCTTTTTGGCTCGCGGCTCGCCGTCTACGTGTGTGTGTGTGTGTGTGTGTGCATTTGTGTGCGAGTATGCATGAGTCATCATTAAGGATGTTTGATCATCTCATAGGCGAATGGAAACAGCATGTGGGTGAGATTAGGTGAGGGAGGAATCCCTACCGGCGGCCCCCCCCCCCCCCCGGACACGACTTTTCGCCGTTTCCTTAATCCTGATTACTTTCAAACCGGGTTCTCGCAGCGGCGTCGCGAGGAACTCATCCCGGCTTTGCCGTGAATGCGTGTTTTTGTTGCCTGTTTTCCTCCTCACGAATCATAACACTGCTCCTCACACATCTGTTGCGGATTATATAATTCCCTCGAAGAAGGTCCGAGCAAAGTTACGGCCCGGTTTGGCCTCTAGGTGGCCTCAATTAACGCAAGGTAAGCTGCCATCAAAAGATAGAGCCCGTATTCCCGTCACGTGCCACGGCGCGGCGCGTGGGCGGTTATCAGTGTGCGACCTCGTCTCTCTGATAGCGAAGGCCGTTGAGGCTTAATTGGTCCCCGCTGTTATCGCGGCAGCACCGCGGTTCCAGATCTCATCAGCCGAGTCCGGGCTGGACGAGAAAAATATTCGTTTTCTGTTTCTGCTTGGTGAGCCAGGACACTGGCAACCCGCGACGGAGGAGATTAAAATGGCTGAGGGGGAAACGCGGCAACTTCCTCCGTTGTGCTCTCTCGCGTCCAGATACGCTGTGGAGAACATTACACAGGAAGTGTGTGTGGTTTTCCCTGAAAGCTCATATGATCCTTGGGAACGGCGGTGTTGTCACACAGTTCATCAACTTTGTGGCTCCCATTTCCACCGAGTTTTGTGATTGCTGTGAAATTGATTTTTAAGGTTTGGCTCGAAGCAGTGCGTTCACAGAGGCGGATTGTTTAGTGCGCCGTCTCGGGCGATGAAAGCAGTAGAGCTCGCTCTTTTTTTGGGGGGTGGGGGAGGGGGGGGTCGGGAAATTTGGACTTTTTGTACTTGTGTAGAGGTTTGCGAACGGTCAGCGGCCAATAGTGACCCCTCCGGGGTCCCGTACGCACCAACAATTCATTACTTTCACTCTGGAATAACAGGACTGACAAAAGCGTGGTCGTGTTACAGGTTAAAACATGGCAAAGCAAACCCAATAACGTCTAATTCTGTGTCCGTCTACATGCGCTGGAGTAATTAGACCTGTCAGCAGTAATACTGTCATAACAGTCTTCATTCCACAAGTGACGGTTTGTCCGCCGGGGCTGCCAGTGATGCAGGTTGACCGCTCATGAACTTCATCGGGAGTGTTTATAAAGTAAAATTACTCCGAAGACGAGGGGAGGGTCCCCTTTCATAAGCCGGCGTAACTTGAGTCAGGGACTTGGTGTCTTATACAGGACTTATTATTACCTCTCTTTTTTTTTTTTCACTTCCAGGCCGGAGTCGGGCATCTCCAAATTCACCCATCGTCTCTCCCTGAAAGAACGACCAGCCAAGGCGGAGAAGACTGCCCGGGACCGACCTCCGTCCTACAGGAGGCGCTCTCTCAGCCTGGACTGGTAAGGGCTGACAGCTGAACTCCACTAAACCCTGTGCCGCATGAGTTTGCGGGGTCCATAAAGCCAGAGGTTATGATGCGTTACATGGCCTTTGCGTCTTCCTCTCGTAAATATGGCTGTGAAAAAGTAAAATGGCACCCAAAGGGGGGGGGGGCATGAGGATGGGGGGGTGGGACATTTACACACGGGGATTTCTCTTACTTCCACCCACCCCGCTTCCAGGGGTTCACATTCTCAGACTGTGAGGGTTTGAGTGATAAAACAACACAGAACCCCATAAACCGGTGTCACACGTGCAATTGGGTCCGTCCGTCTGATCGCCCTTCGCCGCTCGTGGCGGCGTAATGACTGGGATGAAGAAAGCAGCACGTAAGGAGGGAAAGCAGTGTGTGTGTGTGTGTGTGTGTGTGTTGTGTGTATGTTTGCCTGAGGAGTCGGCAGGGATTTGGGGGGGCCGGTGGATGAGGCGGGGAGAAGGAGGAGATGGTGGTGGTGGGGAGGCGGGGTCCCGCGCTGCCTCTGCGTCTGGGTTTGGTTGGAGAGCGCCAGGCGGCTCCAGTGGCGCCGGCTCATCTTGCTCTTGTAAAGCTCCACTTCTCTTGCAGCCGATGAAAGGAGTTTGAAAGGCGTCCATCGCGGGGCTGCCTTTCCGTTCCCCACCCGCGGGAATCCTTCCCACTCTCGCTCTCTCTCTTTCCTTTCACTTGGCCTCACTGCCTCCCATCCACTCCTTTATCTACGCATCCCTCCATCCATCTGCCCCCCCTCCCCCTTAATCCCTTCTCCTTTTGCTCTTTGCTTTTGCCCCTCCCCCCCCCTCCTCCACACCTCCTCCTCCTTCTCCTGCCGCTGGGAAAAATAGTCAGGGGGCTGAAGCGGATCTCGCACTTCCTTTGCACCTCATTTTGTCAAGTACAGAAAGTCCAAACAGTCGCGGGCCCTCCCCACACGGTTTTCAGGTTGTTTTTTTTTTAGTCATTGAATGAGGGGGAGGGGGGGTCTCGGTGTCGATATGCAGCCGGGGTTGCTTTGCCACCGCGGTTTTGCCTCATTTCAGGTGCGGGTTTCTCTGGGGCACGGTTGAACCTGGCCCGGTGTGAGGTCTTACGAGGTCTTTTGTCGGTCTTACGAGACCCGTTGTGTGGTCCCGGAGCCAGCACTGTGATGTGTGGTCCGCCAAGAGGGGCGTGGCGTGTTAAGTTTGTGAGCGCTGGCATGCAGTGTGAGGTCCCTCTTTCTTTTCTTTTTTTTTTACATTTTTTTTATTTTATTTTATTTTTTTTAACAACTTGGTGTTTTTTACCCCCGTGTTGTGGGACCGGGGACCTGGCCTTTAAAGTTCAGACCCCTGCTTGAGGTGGTCTGGTTTTAATGAAACACAGCGGGTAAATTGGACATACTCGTTTACGAGCGAGCGGGAGAGAGAGAGAGAGAGGTGCGGGGAGGTCGGCTGCAGCTGGGATCCGACTTTCTCTGGGCGAGCCGCCGTTTAAAAGGCGAGGCGGCTGGCCTTTTGTGACATCATAAACGGGGGACCCCCGGCTGGGGAATTTCAAGGTTGAAGGGCTGAGTCACGGTATCCGGAGGTGAAACGGGGTCAGGCCGGCTCCTGAGGAGAGACCCGCGCAGCCCCTCAGGAATGCACAGTCATCACTCCAGTCAGAGGGAAAACATGTGGACTGGTAGTATCTGTTGAAAAAAGAAAGGAAAACCCTGGAGACACGTGCATATTTGGGATTGTTTGACGTTCGTAGCACTTCCTGGAGCCTCTCCAAGAGGACTCCGTCAGGCGTTCTGGTCAACGTTGATGCACAGTTTCCAGAAAGCGCCGTTCGCAGGCTTTCCATCAAGCCAGTTTGTGCGAAATTTGATGTTTCGGATGAGGACAGGCTGAATGGAAACACCAATTTTTTTTTAAAAAATTGTCGAAAAAGAGTTAATGTGTTAACTGGGCGATGGGACCACATGTGCCAAATTAAAAAAATGAAATAGAATTTATCACATGATCAGTTGTGCTGACATGGGTGTTGAAGTATGGACACATGAAGGCCACATCAGTAGAAATGGCGACCGGCAGACCCACACACTCCATTACATCTACTTTCATCCACTTACAATGCATCCGGAAAGTATTCACACCCCTTCACTTTCCCCACATTTTGTTATGTTACAGCCTTATTCCAAAATGGATTAAATTCCTTTTTTTTCTCATCAATCTACACACAATACCCCATAATGACAAAGTGAAAAAGGTTTTGTTGAAATTTTTGCAAATGTATTAAAAATAAAAAACTGAAATATTGCATGTACATAAGTATTCACACCCTTTGCTATGACACTCAAAATTGAGCTCAGATTCATCCTGTTTCCACTGATCATCCTTGAGATGTTTCTACATCTTGATTGGAGTCCACCTGTAGTAAATTCAATGGATCGGACATGATTTGGAAAGGCACACACCTGCCTATATAAGGTCCCACTGTTGACAGTGCATGTCAGAGCAGAAACCAAGCCATGAAGTCAAAGGAATTGTCTGTGGACCTCCAAGACAGGATTGTATTGAGGCACAGATCTGGGGAAGGGTACAAAAATTTCTACAGCTTTGAAGGTCCCGAAGAGCACAGTGGTCTCCATCATTCGTAAATGGAAGAAGTTTGGATCCACCAGGACTCTTCCTAGAGCTGGCTGCCCAGCCAAACTGAGCATTCGGGGGAGAAGGGCCTTGGTCAGGGAGGTGACCAAGAACCCGATGGTCACTCTGACAGAGCTCCAGTGTTCCTCTTGGAGATGGGAGAACCTTCCAGAAGGACGCCCATCTCTGCAGCACTCCACCAATCAGGCCTTTATGGTAGAGTGGCCAGACAGAAGCCTCTGCTCAGTAAAAGGCACATGACAGCCCGCTTGGAGTTTGCCAGAAAGTACCTAAAGGACTCTCAGACCATGAGAAATAAGATTCTCTGGTCTGATGAAACCAAGATTGAACTCTTTGGCCTGAATGATAAACGTCACGTCTGGAGGAAACCAGGCACCTCTCATCACCTTGCTAATACCATCCCTACAGTGAAGCATGGTGGTGGCAGCATCGTACTGTGGGGATGTTTTTCAGCGGCAGGAACTGGGAGACTAGTCAGGATCGAGGGAAAGATGAATGGAGCAAAGTACAGAGAGATCCTTGATGAAAACCTGCTCCAGAACGCTCAGGACCTCAGACTGGGGCGAAGGTTTACCTTTCAACACGACAACGACCCTAAGCACACAGCCAAGACAACGAAGGAGTGGCTTCGGGACAAGCCTGTGAATGTCCTTGAGTGGCCCAGCCAGACCCCAGACTTGAACCCCATTGAACATCTCTGGAAAGACCTGAAAATAGTTGTGCAGCGACGCTCCCCATCTAACTTTACAGAGCTTGAGAGGATCTGCAGAGAAGAATGGGAGAAATACCCCAAATATAGGTGTGCCAAGCTTGTAGCTTCATACCCAAGAAGACTTGAGGCTGTAATCACTGCCAAGGGTGCCTCAACCAAGTACTGAGTAAAGGGTGTGAATACTTATGTACATGCAATATTTCAGTTTTTATTTTTAATAAATTTGCAAAAATTTCAACAAAACCTTTTTCGCTTTGTCATTATGGGGTATTGTGGGTAGATTGATGAGAAAAAAAAGGAATTTAATCCATTTTGGAATAAGGCTGTAACGTAACAAAATGTGGGGAAAGTGAAGGGGTGTGAATACTTTCCGGATGCACTGTATGAACTTTATTATGTGATGTTGCTAACACTATTGGGAGAGAAACGCACTAGCGGTTGTAGGTCTATGTTCTGAGTCTTTTTCTGTTTCGGAGTTGGTGCTCCTCTTGCTGTGTCAAAGCTAAAGGAATATTCTGTTTATTTTTACAACCTTGGTCTCATTTCTGTTTTGTTTCATCATACATCACATCATACATATCAGTTGTGTCATTTTACTCACTGGCTTCGTTGTGTAGATGTTGGACTCAGGACCACCGCTGCACTCAGCTTTACAACGGTGTCTTAATGGGACAAGTGAACAGGAGTCTTAAATCTGTCCTTTAAACAACAAACCCCCCTCGTGTCTCAGTCACTGTGTCCATGACTGTCCATTATCTATGACTTCTCTGTTGTGCTGGCCGGCCAGTTTATGTATGGCTGCTACTTCCTGCAGGTTGAACCAGGAAGTAGATCAGCTGTGTCAGCCACCATTGATCATATTGGCTATTTCAGTTAATGACTTTTTACTTGCACTTTCATTTTCATTCCCAAATATGTGGTTTAGATAACTGGGTTAAATCAGTTTGTGTTCAAGCGTCCGGGTAACATGGCGGTCTATTTCGCTGCCTGCCAACACAAGGATCTCTGGTTCGAATCCCTGTGTTACCTTTGGATTGGTCAGGTGTCCCTATAGACACAATTGGCTGTGTCTGTGGTTGGGAAGCTGGATGTGGGCGTGTGTCCTGGTCGCTGCACTAGCGCCTCCTCTGATCAGTCAGGGTGCCTGTTCGGGAGGGGGGGACTGGGGGGAATAGTGTGATCCTCCCATACTCTACGTCCCCCTGGCGAAACTCCTCACTGTCAGGTGAAAAGAAGCGGCTGGCGACTCCACATGTATCGGAGGAGGCATGTGGTAGTCTGCTGTCCTCCCTGGAGGCCAATATGTTTTTCTTAGGATGAATCCGGAAAGTTCCGACCCTCAGGCGCTAGGATTGGCCAGATCTGCCCGTCAGTCAACTTTCCGGATTCATACTAGGAAAAAATATTCGCTTGCCGTACACACAGTTAAGTTGGCACAGTTGGCTTGGTTGCAGACGTGGCTAATGGCTAACAGTTAGCTAGCAAACGTGTCTAGGGTTAGGGTTGTTGCCCGTTTGCGTCGGCCTTGATTGACAGGCAGATCTGGGCAATCCTAGTGCCTGAGGGCGGTAACTTTCTGGATTCATCCTAGGAAAAAATATTCGCTCCCTGGATCGGTAAAGGAAGTGGAGCAGTGACCGGGATGGCTCAGAAGAGTGGGGTAATTGGACGAGTACAGTTGGGGAGAAAAAGAGGGGGGAAAAGCCACACAAAAAAAAATCGGTTAGTATTCAAGACACCATTGTAAAGCTGAGTTCAGCGGTGGTCCCGTGACGAAGATCTCCAAAACGAAGCCAGTGAGTAAAATGACATCATAACCGGTATGCACGATGGTAAAAACTATGATAGTAAGAGCCAGGTTGTAAAAAAACAGAATTATCCTTTAACCATGTGTATCACACAACACAATCATGACATATAATGACAACTTGAGTGAGAAAACCGGGAGAGACAAACCAACCCCTGTTCCACAACTTATCACCTACTTGGTAAACTGCTGCGGTTTATGCTAACTACTGGGGTAGCTGAAAAAAATACAAACTGCTAACGTTGCGGGTGGGTCTGGGCGCCCTTCTTGTGTAACGGCTGGAATAGGAGCTGTTTTGTAGCTTTATCAAGGTCTGCGAGCGCTGGCCGAGCCTCAGGAAAACACAATAATAAAAGCTAATGGCTGTAATGGTTATTGGTCATCGTGACAAATGGGCTCCAGTGGACGACTGCGTCAGCAGGGAGGGTCAAATTAAGGAAGTCAGGGAACATAGGAGCGGGTTTGGCACACTTTCAAGATGGCTGACTAACTGTAACTCAGTGGGGTGTTTTGTTTTGTTTGCATGTTGGAGGGGGTTGGAGCGTGAAGGTCGGTCATCTCAGAGAGCAGGACGGCGGTTGCCCTGGATCGATTTAAAACGGTGGCCTCCCGTCCTGAACATCTCAAAGACAGGATTATGAAACAACAACAAAACTAACTAAACTAAAAACACAGGGGCCTCGGGTAGCATAGCGGTCTATTCTGTTGCCTACCAACACAGGGATCGCCAGTTCGAATCCCCGTGTCACCCCCGGCTTGGTCGGGCGTCTCTACAGACACATTGCCGTGTCTGCAAGTGGGAAGCCGGATGTGGGTATGTGTCCTAGTGGCTGCACTAGCGCCTCCTTTGGTCAGTCGGGGGGGTACCTGTTGGGGGGGGATAGCGTGATCCTCCCACGCGCTACATCCCCCTGGTGAAACTCCTCACTGTAAGGTGAAAAGAAGCGGCTGGTGACTCCACATGTATGGGAGGAGGCATGTGGTAGTCTGCAGCCCTCCCCGGATCAGCAGGGGGGGTGGAGCAGCGACCGGGACGACTCAGAAGAGTGGGGTAATTAGCCGGATACAATTGGGGGAGAAAAATGCGGGAAAAGTCCAATAAATGAATGAATAAATAAAAACAGAAGCATTAACACAGAACCTCTGAGTGCGTTTCCGAACCGGTTTTCCATCTGAGGTTCTGTTCGCTCGGGCTAACAGCGAGGTAACGCCACGAGGGCAGCTACCGCTTCGGACAAGAGAAGGTACAGTTCGTCCACCAGATCTGTCGTGGGTGCATTTCTTTCGCTGCCTCGTATCTCTGGCAGGCCGGGGAGCAGGGAGACTTCCAGCGGGGCTTTAGCGTCAACACCAGGCCTATAAAGGGAACCTGGTCCCTGTCCAGCCCGGGCCTAGTTAATAAGACTTTTATTTCCATATCCTCTCATGGGGACGCAGAGAGGCTGTTGCAGCTGGTTGCCAAACCTCCCTGAGCACAAAGAGGAGAGGCAGCCATGAACACTGGCCAAGTCTCTTTTTTTTTTCTTCTTCTTCTTCTTCTTCTTCTTCTTCTTCACTTTTCTTTTTCTTTTTTTAATTTCCTACAGTTATAGCAGTCCCACTGCAGCACTACCCGGAGGGGAACACTATACGTAGGCGCTTAAGCATTGCCGCCGTGCTCGCCGGCCCAACTGATCTTCCTCACCGGCGAAACTTCAAATCTGAGAGAGCAGGAGGTTGGCACTGGACCAATGTGTATGTTTTGTGTGTGTGTGTGTGCGTGTGTGTGTGTGCGTGCGTGTGTGTGTGTGTGTGTGTGTGTGTGTGTGTGTGTGTGTGTGTGTGTGTGTGTGTGTGTGTGTGTGTGTGCGTGCGCCCAGAGTCGGTTGAAAGTCTTGTCGTTTCCCAGGAATCCCCTCCCTCTGTCTCTCAGGCCCCGTCTTCTGGGACACCTCGGCACTGACATCTTAATTTTGCACATTGAGGCGGGGAAAAGAATGACATGTATTAACAGACACACACGTGTTAACAGACACACACATACACTCACACTGACACACACAAGCAGAGTTTGCCCCCTCTGTCGTCAACACACACTCCTCCTGTCCACATTATGTGAACAAACACACACATCGTTGGGGGATAGTGTTTTGTGCGAGCGTGGGTTGGGCCTTTTGGGTGGGCAGAGGGGGGGTGTCGAGGGGCGACGACGGGTCGGGGGCACTAATACCTGTGAGTTTTTGCAGAGAAGGAAAGAAAGCAGGGGCGAGCAGGAGCAGTGTGGGGTTTAAAAAATAAAATGTAACACCCCCCCCCCCAAAGAAATTGGGGAGATACCCGGGGGTGCACAACTGTTCTGGATGGAGCGCTGCTCACCTCATTTGGTTCTCGTTTGTTTTAATATTACCCTACTCTTTCTTTCTTATTCTCTTTCTCTCTCTCTCTCTCTCTCTCTCTCTCTCTCTCTCTCTCTCTCTCTCTCTCTCTCTCTCTCTCTTTCTCTCTCTCTCTCTCTCTCTCTCTCTC
>NC_079227.1:10556810-10594310 GCF_029633865.1 Lampris incognitus
CATCATTCATCTGAATATGAGATGAATACGTCTGAATATGAGATGATACGTCTGAATATGAGATGAATACATCTGAATATGAGATGAATACGTCTGAATATGAGATGAATACGTCTGAATATGAGATGAATACATCTGAATATGAGATGAATACGTCTGAATATGAGATGAATACGTCTGAATATGAGATGAATACATCTGAATATGATATGAATATATCTGAATATGAGATGAATATATCTGAATATGAGATGAATACGTCTGAATATGAGATGAATACATCTGAATATGAGATGAATACATCTGAACATGAGATGAATACATCTGAATATGAGAGGAATACATCTGAATATGAGATGAATACATCTGAACATGAGATGACTACATCTGAATATGAGAGATGAATACATCTGAATATGAGAGACGAATACATCTGAATATGAGATGAATACATCTGAATATGAGATGAATACGTCTCAATATGAAATGAATACATCTGAATATGAGATGAATACGTCTGAATATGAGAGACGAATACATCTGAATATGAGATGAATACGTCTGAATATGAGATGAATACGTCTCAATATGAGATGAATACATCTGAATATGAGATGAATACGTCTGAATATGAGATGAATACGTTTGAATATGAATGAATACATCTGATTATGAGAGATGAATACATCTGAATATGAAATGAATACATCTGAATATGAGAGTCGAGTGTGTGTTTTCACTAACATGACGTTGTGTCTTGTCTTGTTTCACGGGGTTATGTTCCACCGTGCTTCCCATACTGTCTACACAACCTTCCTGGCAGTGAAGAAAATGAAGCAGTCTGACTGGAAAAATTAAGCTGAGTCGGGTGGATGGTGGACGGGATGGATGGGGGGGGTGGCAATGCGAAAAAGAAAGGGTGGAAAATAGAGACAAGGGGAAGGATGAAGAAACAAAGGTAGACAAGTGAAAGGCAAACACTGGAGAAGAAAGATGGAGGTAGAGCGAGAGAGAGAGAGAGAGAGAGAGAGAGAGAGAGAGAGGTTTAATGGAGACAGAAAGACAAACAAGAACCGAAGATGAGTAGTAGAAACAGACTGTGTGTGTGAGAGAGAGAGAGAGAGAGAGAGAGAGAGCAGGGGAGAGGGGGGAGTGGGGGTGTGTTTGATTCCTGTTTGTTTTAAGGTGAATTTTGTTCTGTGTCTGCATGCCCACATTCCTTATGTTTGTTTATGTGTGTGTGCGTGTGCATGCGTGTGTGTGTGCGTGCGTGTGTGTGAAAGAGTTAACTACCACTAGATTGCCTCTAAATAAATTCTCGCTCTCTCTCTGTCCTTCCATTCTCATTCTGTCTCACTCTCTCTCTCTTGCGCCCTCTGTCTCTCTCCCCCATTCTTTATCTCCCCCGGTTCTCTGGCTCTCTCTGTCTCTCCCCTGTTCTCTTTCTGCCCCCCCCCATTCTCTCCCTGTCTCTGCTCACACACACAAACATGCACACACAATAACAGTTATACACTCGTATAAAGCCGATAATGACTAATTATGTCATTGGCTTCCCACATGTAACTATAGTAAAGCTGTGTACACACACAACACAATACACACATGAAGACACACGCACACACACACACACACACACACACACACACACACATAACTATAGTAAAGCTGTGTACACACACAACACAATACACACATGAAGACACACGCACACACACACACACACACACACACACACACACACATAACTATAGTAAAGCTGTGTACACACACAACACAATACACACATGAAGACACACAAACACACGTAACTAGTAAAGCTGTGTACACATACAACACAATACACACATGAAGACACACACACATACACACACATAACTAGTAAAGCTGTGTACACACACAACACAGTACACACATGAAGACACACACACACACACACACATAACTATAGTAAAGCTGTGTACACACACAACACAATACACACATGAAGACACACACACACACGTAACTATAGTAAAGCTGTGCACACACACAACACAATACACACATGAAGACACACACACACGTAACTATAGTAAAGCTGTGTACACACACAACACAATACACACGTGAAGACACACACACACACGTAACTATAGTAAAGCTGTGTACACACACAACACAATGCACACAACAGAATACACGCATGAGGACACACACACACACACATGTAACTATAGTAAAGCTGTGTACACACAACAGAATACACACATGAAGACACACACACACACACACATACACATGTAACTATAGTAAAGCTGTGTACACACAACAGAATACACACATGAAGACACACACACACATACACATGTAACTATAGTAAAGCTGTGTACACACAACAGAATACACACATGAAGACACACACACACACACACACACACACGTAACTATAGTAAAGCTGTGTACACACAACAGAATACACACATGAAGACACACATACACATGTAACTATAGTAAAGCTGTGTACACACAACAGAATACACACATGAAGACACACGCACACACATGTAACTATAGTAAAGCTGTGTACACACAACAGAATACACACATGAAGACACACACACACACACACACATGTAACTATAGTAAAGCTGTGTACACACAACAGAATACACACATGAAGACACACACACACTGCACCCCGCACACATGCAGTACACAGCCTCCTCATGTAAAGATGGCATGAGAGGAATCTTATGGAGTGATGGAGTGGAAGAGAGAGAAAGAGAGGGACGGAACAAAAGAAAAGTTGACAAAGATGGACGACAGAGAGAGAGACAAGAGAGAGACAGAGGAGGTATAGTAACAGAGACAGAAAGATACAAAGAAAAACTGAAGGTGAGCAGAGAGAGAGAGAGAGTGTGTGTGTGTGTGTGTGTGTGTGTGTGTGTGTGTGTGTGTGTGTGTCCGAGGGAGGAAACAATGTGAATGCTTATAACGCCCCCCCACCGCCACCCCTCCCCGCTCATAATCCCATTCTCTCCCTCCCTCTCTCTCTCTCTCTCTCTCTCTCTCTCTCTCTCTCTCTCTCTCTCTCTCTCTCTCTGGGAAAGGTTGAGTTATGCTCCCCCTTATTGACATGTTTTTTTATTTAACGTGTCTCTGTCAGTGTCACTCTCTCCATTTTTGTCTTTCTTTTGCTTTCTCTGTCTGTCTGTCTTTCTTTCGCTCTCTGTCTCTCTGTTTGTCTGTCTGTCTGTCTGTCTCTCTCTCTCTCTCTCTCTCTCTGCCTCCAGCCTGTCTGGTGCCAAGACTCAGATTTCAGAGTTTCCTTCTGCAAGCTGCATTTAGAGTTGCCGGCACATGCGTGTGTGTGTGTGTGTGTGTGTGTGTGTGTGTGTGTGTGTGTGTGTGTGTGTGTGTGTGTGTGTGTGTGTGTGTGTGTGTGTGTTTGTGTGTGTGCCGCCTGCCTTTTTGACCCCCCACAAAAAAGACACACACCTTCTACCTCTCTGTATCTCTCTTTTTGTCCTTATTCTTTCTGTCCTGGTGTCTCAATTAAATGTCTCACTTTCTCTGTCCATCTGACTGTTTATGTCCATCTATCCTTCCATCTCTCCATCTCTTTTGTCAAGTCTGTCTGTCTTTCTGTCCGTCTGTCCATCTGTCTGTCCGACTGTTATCCATCTGTCTGTCCGACTGTTGTCCGTCTGTCCGTTTGTCCGTCTGTCTGTCCGATTCTCTGTCCATCTGTCTGTCCGTCTGTCTGTTTGTCTCACTGTCCGTCTGTTCATCTGTCTGTCTGTCCATCCATCCGTCCGTCTGTCCGTTCGTCCATCTGTCTGTTTGTCCGTCTGTCTGTCTGTCTTTCTGTCTGTCTATCCATCTATCCATCCATCATTCCATCTGTCTGTCTATCCGTCTGTCTGTCCATCTGTCCATCCATCCGTTTGTCTGTCTGTCTGTCCATCTGTCCGTCCATCCGTCTTTCTGTCTTTCTGTCTGTCTGTCTGTCTGTCTGTCTGTCTGTCTGTCTGTCTGTCTGTCTGTCTGTCTGTCCGTCCATCTGTCCGTCCATCCGTCTGTCTGTCTGTCCATCTGTCCATTTGTCTGTGTCCATCTGTCCGTCTGTCCTTCTGTATTGAGTGGTTCTCATCTCTTGAACTAGGATTTTGCAGTATTTGCTTACTCTTGCCAGTTATACCTGTACATAATAAACATAACCGCACACACACACACTCATACACACATACACACGTAAATTCAAGCAAGCAACCACTGCTTAAATGGCCTCCCTTCCAGCACCGCTGCCAAAGTGCCCTTGAGCAAAGTCAATAAACCCCCATTTTTTCAGCCAAGCATTTTAAATGATACGCATGTTGTCAGGAGACAGTACTGCCTATACTTGTGGTGTGTTGCCATGTAATGCAGCGCCAGACTGCGTTTTCATCGCCTGTGTTGTGTGAAAAGTCGTGTTTTTGCGTGTGAGGGGGGTCGCATGCTCCTTTTTGCTTATTGTGTAGCACATTTCATTAAATGTGTAGCTTGTGACAGGACGCGGGCCGACACTTACACACTTACACACTTCACAAACTTCCCCAAATATCCTGCCGTCTGTGAAATCCCGGCAGCTTCGGAGACCCCTAGTCCGGTTTCTGAGGACCCACGGCAGGAGCACGGCAACACGGACGACTGAAACACAACGAGTGTCCGTGTTCGTTTTCCACCAGAAGAAGAAATGTAGCTGCGGCGCCCCCTGTCTGACCTCACCTGGCTGGTGCTGACGACACGCGGCTCACATGATGACTTGCCGTACAAACTAACTTCCAGACAACTTGCAAATAAGAAACAGCAACAAGTTCTTCCGTGACCTGGATGAACGCGGACGGATTATAGGTTCGTTAAAAACGCTGTTAAGAGGGTTTTTGTGTCGCTCTGCAGAACTGACAGAAGTGAGCGGCAGCGTGTCGCTCTACAGAACTGACGGAAGTGAGCAGCAGTGTGTTGCTCTGCAGAACTGACAGAAGTGAGCAGCAGTGTGTTGCTCTGCAGAACTGACAGAAGTGAGCAGCAGCGTGTCGCTCTGCAGAACTGACGGAAGTGAGCAGCAGTGTGTTGCTCTGCAGAACTGACAGAAGTGAGCAGCAGCGTGTTGCTCTGCAGAACTGACAGAAGTGAGCAGCAGCGTGTTGCTCTGCAGAACTGACAGAAGTGAGCAGCAGTGTGTTGCTCTGCAGAACTGACGGAAGTGAGCAGCAGTGTGTTGCTCTGCAGAACTGACGGAAGTGAGCGGCAGTGTGTTGCTCTGCAGAACTGACAGAAGTGAGCGGCAGCGTGTTGCTCTACAGAACTGACGGAAGTGAGCAGCAGCGTGTTGCTCTGCAGAACTGACAGAAGTGAGCGGCAGTGTGTTGCTCTACAGAACTGACGGAAGTGAGCGGCAGTGTGTTGCTCTACAGAACTGACGGAAGTGAGCAGCAGTGTGTTGCTCTGCAGAACTGACGGAAGTGAGCAGCAGTGTGTTGCTCTACAGAACTGACGGAAGTGAGCAGCAGTGTGTTGCTCTGCAGAACTGACGGAAGTGAGCAGCAGTGTGTTGCTCTACAGAACTGACAGAAGTGAGCAGCAGCGTGTTGCTCTACAGAACTGACAGAAGTGAGCAGCAGCGTGTTGCTCTACAGAACTGACGGAAGTGAGCGGCAGTGTGTTGCTCTGCAGAACTGACAGAAGTGAGCGGCAGCGTGTTGCTCTACAGAACTGACGGAAGTGAGCAGCAGTGTGTTGCTCTGCAGAACTGACAGAAGTGAGCAGCAGTGTGTTGCTCTGCAGAACTGACGGAAGTGAGCAGCAGTGTGTTGCTCTACAGAACTGACGGAAGTGAGCAGCAGTGTGTTGCTCTACAGAACTGACAGAAGTGAGCAGCAGTGTGTTGCTCTGCAGAACTGACGGAAGTGAGCAGCAGCGTGTCGCTCTGCAGAACTGACAGAAGTGAGCAGCAGTGTGTCGCTCTGCAGAACTGACGGAAGTGAGCAGCAGCGTGTCGCTCTGCAGAACTGACAGAAGTGAGCAGCAGTGTGTCGCTCTGCAGAACTGACGGAAGTGAGCGGCAGCGTGTCGCTCTGCAGAACTGACAGAAGTGAGCAGCAGTGTGTTGCTCTGCAGAACTGACAGAAGTGAGCGGCAGTGTGTTGCTCTGCAGAACTGACGGAAGTGAGCAGCAGTGTGTTGCTCTGCAGAACTGACAGAAGTGAGCGGCAGCGCATTCTGCTCGCGGCGAGCCTGTCCACATCAACCCATTGTTTGCTGCTCAATACCCACAGACCTGATCCTTCCCTTTTGTGGGGCTGCAGCTAATTTGAGAAGCAGTCCAGCTATGGCATCTGCTGTAATGCCGTTCTCTGGCACACGCACAGACACACACACATGCAGAGACAGGCGCCCTACTATGCAACAAGCATGCCTTTGTTATCAGTTGTAGCCAGAGCCTTGTAATTCCACTCCGTAGACTGGACCTACACTGCTCTCACTGCCCCGTGCCACTGTGTGTGTGTCAGTGTGTTCACTCTAGCATTTTTGTGAGTGTTTACATGGGTGCATCATACAACTATTGCATCTATGGTCGCTAGCATTTCTCTGTGTCTGAGTTTGTGTGTGACATCCGTTGTGTGTATGTTTGTGTGTGCATGCATGTTTGTCAATGTCTTTGTGTGTTTCCATTTGCATGTTTGTTTGTATCTGTGTTTTTATTTTTCTCTGTGTGTGCATTCCTGTGTGTGTGTTTGTGCACAAGTTTTGTGTCGGAGCATTTTGTGTGAGGTTGTGTGTGTGTTTGTGTGTGTTTGTGTCAGTGTCTGTGTTTCTGTTTTCATGTTGGTTTGTGTCTATGTTTTTGTTTTTCTGTACGTGTGTGTGTGTGTGTGTCTGTGTGCTAGTAGCTCTTCCCAGGCTGGGTGTGTTTGATGTGGGCTTGGTGAGGGGCCAGGCATGGAGTCTGGCTGTGGGTAGGGGCCCTGGTTCTCAGCGCCGCTGCTTCCTGACTCCGAAACCTGTTAAAAACAGCAGGACTGGAGGCGGGGGTGGGGGTCTGTGTGTGTGTGTGTGCGTGTGTGTGTGTGTGTGCCGGCCCGAAGGTTTGCGTGTGTAGCAGGTCAACCGTTCCCAACCCTGCAACACTCAACAAGTTAGGGTGACACGCACTTGAGAAAGGTGCTTTACAGCCGGGCGGAGCCGTCTGATGGCGCTGCGCTGTGGTGAAAATGGTCGACGGCATCGTTCTCTCGTTTGTCTTAGACACGGTCGACTACACAACGTCGCAGAAATGTCAAACGCCGGCAGTCCGTTGACCCGTCACTTACTTGGCCTGAAGTGGTGTCACCCCGTGCCGAGCTGACAGCAGGGGGCAGGTTGGGCTGGGCGGCTGGCGGGTGTGAATGTGTGGCGCTTGTGTGAGCACAAAATCAGAGCGGTGGCGGCCGCTGGGCTGAACGTCCTTGAGGTTGAACTTCATCCGGATCATTAATAACATCCCGCTTGTCATCGCAGCGCGGAAGTCCGGGATGGCTCGGGGCCGTGTTAGCACGCTAACGCCGACGGTGTGAATCTCCCCTCGTCGTCCTCCTCCTCCTGAGTCCCAGTCCCGTTTGTGTGAGTCCTCCTTGCACTCGTCCGTCCGCCTCATCGTTCTCCGCTCCCTTTCCTTGTCTCTCTTGTCGCCCAGTAATCTGTCCTTACCTCGGTTCCTCGTCTCGCCTCTTCACCTTGTCACCGGAGACTTTCCTGGTCTCCCAGGTGGGAAGAAGTGCCTGTGCATCTTTGAAACGGTCCACATAACACACACACACACACACACACACACACACACACACACACACACACACACACACACACACACACACACACACACACACACACTCATACCATTGTCGTCAAAGAGTGATGGAGCACCGTTGCGCCGGCCGGAGAGAAAAAACGCTCTTCTTTTCCATCCCCGGGCGAATAACAATAAGCCTGTGGGCCTGGATTCCGATCAGCTTTCCCTTTGAAATGGGATCTCGGCACACGCCTCACAAATATATCTCTGCTTTCATCTTCGGGGCTAGGCCCCATGGAAAAATTATTCCAAATACCTGCCGCGCTTTATCTGGAATAGGTTAGGCCCGGCCGGGAACACGAGGATGGCTAAAAAAAGGCCCCTATTATGGGATGGATGCGGACGGAAAGGAACAGGGACGCGGGCTGACGGGGGGTATTTTAGGTGTGTCGCCCCTGCGAAGAAGGGCCTGTTGCGGGGAGTGGTGGCGGCGTGTGTGTGGGGGGGGTGGCATGGAGTGGCTTTTATGTTGATGATGTGGGCGGCTGTCAGCTGTTGTGTTGAGTGTGCGTGTGTGTGTGTGTGTGTGTGTGTGTGTGTGTGTGTGTGTGTGTGTGTGTGCGCGCACGTGTGTGTCTGTGTATATGTGCTGCCGTACAGATCTGGAGTATAAATAACATTTTTCCTACAGATGTTCTCACCTTGACAAATTGGCTCTCCGCCCCGCGTGATCGTCCATTGGCATCCGCCACACTCCCAGACCTGTGTCCTGTTCGTCCCGCAACACCCCCCCCCCTCCGACTCCCCGCCGCTGCCGCCGCTGCACCTTAACATGTACATTTGATGTTGACGCTGTCACCCGGTGAGCAGTCTGTTGTCCAGACGCGGGCTGGGGTAGGGACCGACCCCTTTGACCCCACAGCTAGCAGAGAGTCACCCTGAGCAGGCTGAGGCAGAGACAGAGTCCTTCACAGCCTTTACACCGTGTCTTCACACCATGTCTTCACACCATGTCTTTACATCATGTCTTTACACCATGTCTTTACACCATGTCTTTACACCGTGTCTTTACACCATGTCTTTACACCGTGTCTTTACACCGTGTCTTTACATCATGTCTTTACATCATGTCTTTACACCGTGTCTATACACCGTGTCTTTACACCATGTCTTTACACCATGTCTTTACACCGTGTCTTTACACCGTGTATTTACATCATGTCTTTACATCATGTCTTTACACCGTGTCTTTACATCATGTCTTTACACCATGTCTATACACCGTGTCTTTACACAATGTCTTTACACCACGTTTTTACATCGTGTCTTTACACCATGTCTTTACACCGTGTCTTTACATCATGTCTTTACACCGTATCTTCACACCATGTCTTTACATCATGTCTTTACACCATATCTTTACACCGTGTCTTTACACCATATCTTCACACCATGTCTTTACATCGTGTCTTTACATCATGTCTTTACACCGTATCTTCACACCCTGTCTTTACATCGTGTCTTTACATCATGTCTTTACACCGTATCTTCACACCATGTCTTTACATCATGTCTTTACACCATATCTTTACACCGTGTCTTTACACCATATCTTCACACCATGTCTTTACATCATGTCTTTACACCATATCTTTACACCGTGTCTTTACACCATATCTTCACACCATGTCTTTACATCATGTCTTTACACCGTATCTTCACACCATGTCTTTACATCATGTCTTTACATCATGTCTTTACACCGTATCTTCACACCATGTCTTTACATCATGTCTTTACACCGTATCTTCTCACCATGTCTTTACACCGCATCTTCACACCAAGGCTTTACATCATGTCTTTACACCGTATCTTCACACCATGTCTTTACATCATGTCTTTACACCGTATCTTCACACCATGTCTTTACATCATGTCTTTACACCGTATCTTCACACCATGTCTTTACATCATGTCTTTACACCGTATCTTCACACCATGTCTTTACATCGTGTCTTTACACCATGTCTTTACATCATGTCTTTATACCATGTCTTTACATCATGTCTTTATACCATGTCTTTACACCATGTCTTTATACCATGTCTTTACACCATGTCTTTACATTATGTCTTCATACCATGTCTTTACATCATGTCTTTACACCATATCTTTACACCGTGTCTTTACACCATATCTTTACACCATGTCTTTACATCATGTCTTTATACCATATCTTTACACCGTGTCTTTACACCGTATCTTCACACCATGTCTTTACATCATGCCTTTACACCGTATCTTCACACCATGTCTTTACATCATGTCTTTACACCGTATCTTCTCACCATGTCTTTACACCGTATCTTCACACCATGTCTTTACATCATGTCTTTACACTGTATCTTCACACCATGTCTTTACATCATGTCTTTACACCGTATCTTCACACCATGTCTTTACATCATGTCTTTACACCGTATCTTCACACCATGTCTTTACATCGTGTCTTTATACCATGTCTTTACACCATGTCTTTACATCATGTCTTCATACCATGTCTTTACATCATGTCTTTATACCATGTCTTTTCACCATGTCTATACACCATGTCTTTACACCGTGTCTTTATACCATGTCTTTATACCATGTCTTTACACCGTATCTTCACACCATGTCTTTACATCGTGTCTTTACACCATGTCTTTAATGTTCAACCGACATGCAGCCTGCAAGACACCACCAGCTAAACTATACACTAAATCACATTGTTGATGTGTGTGTGTATGTGTATATATGTGTGTATGTATGTGTCTGTGTGTGTATATATATGTGTGTATGTGCGTCTGTGTGTGTATGTATGTATATGTGTATGTGTATATGTGTGTATTTGTGTTTATGTGTATATGTGTGTATATGTATGTTTGTGTATATATAATATATATGTTTGTGTATGTGTATATATACACTACCGTTCAAAAGTTTGGGATCACCCAAACAATTTTGTGTTTTCCATGAAAAGTCACACTTATTCACCACCATATGTTGTGAAATAAATAGAAAATAGAGTCAAGACATTGACAAGGTTAGAAATAATGATTTGTATTTGAAATAAGATTTTTTTTACATCAAACTTTGCTTTCGTCAAAGAATCCTCCATTTGCAGCAATTACAGCATTGTAGACCTTTGGCATTCTAGCTGTTAATTTGTTGAGGTAATCTGGAGAAATTGCACCCCACGCTTCCAGAAGCAGCTCCCACAAGTTGGATTGGTTGGATGGGCACTTCTTTGAGCAGATTGAGTTTCTGGAGCATCACATTTGTGGGGTCAATTAAACGCTCAAAATGGCCAGAAAAAGAGAACTTTCATCTGAAACTCGACAGTCTATTCTTGTTCTTAGAAATGAAGGCTATTCCATGCGAGAAATTGCTAAGAAATTGAAGATTTCCTACACCGGTGTGTACTACTCCCTTCAGAGGACAGCACAAACAGGCTCTAACCAGAGTAGAAAAAGAAGTGGGAGGCCGCGTTGCACAACTGAGCAAGAAGATAAGTACATTAGAGTCTCCAGTTTGAGAAACAGACGCCTCACAGGTCCCCAACTGGCATCTTCATTAAATAGTACCTGTTAGAGCCTGTTTGTGCTGTCCTCTGAAGGGAGTAGTACACACCGGTGTAGGAAATCTTCAATTTCTTAGCAATTTCTCGCATGGAATAGCCTTCATTTCTAAGAACAAGAATAGACTGTCGAGTTTCAGATGAAAGTTCTCTTTTTCTGGCCATTTTGAGCGTTTAATTGACCCCACAAATGTGATGCTCCAGAAACTCAATCTGCTCAAAGAAGTGCCCATCCAACCAATCCAACTTGTGGGAGCTGCTTAGTGTGGGGTGCAATTTCTCCAGATTACCTCAACAAATTAACAGCTAGAATGCCAAAGGTCTGCAATGCTGTAATTGCTGCAAATGGAGGATTCTTTGACGAAAGCAAAGTTTGATGTAAAAAAAATCTTATTTCAAATACAAATCATTATTTCTAACCTTGTCAATGTCTTGACTCTATTTTCTATTCATTTCACAACATATGGTGGTGAATAAGTGTGACTTTTCATGGAAAACACGAAATTGTTTGGGTGATCCCAAACTTTTGAACGGTAGTGTATGTGTGTGTGTATGTGTGTATATATATGTGTGTTTGTGTGTGTATGTGTATATATATATATATGTGTGTGTGTGTGTGTGTGTGTGTGTGTGTGTGTGTGTGACAGAGGAAGGTCAGTTGTGAGTCCAGTGCTGTGAGTAGCAGATGGGAGTAAGGTGTAGAGTCAGCAACATGTCTTCAGCAGGACACACAGCACATCAGAAGGGAGAGGCTGCAGTATTATGCGGTCCACAACACAGTGTTCCATGTGCAGGTATCACACTACGTTGCTGCATTATTCTGACTCATGTTGTTCCTCCTCTTAAGCACATGTTATGATAACTCTGGAGACTTGTGTGTTCTAGACGCTAGTTTAGAGTCAGAGGAAAAGAAAAATATATAAAAAAGTGTGTGTCTGCTCTCATGGTTCAATGTTAGAAACCCCTCTTGTGGGGGGGGGTGAGTCGTCCCACTGATGATTCAGAATTAAATCACTGAATCGGTGGAGGGCGGACCAGGAGGGAAGGATGGGGGTTTCAGCAGGGAGAAGTAGGGGAGTGGAGGGGAGGTGAGCAGGGTAAGATAGGAGGGCATGTGAGAGGATGAGGAGAACAGGCGACAGGGAAAGTGAAGGAGGCTGCTGAAAGGTGGTCCTTGAAAATCATCTCTCCGTCGTCTTTGGGGAGCGTGGCCGGCGAGTCCGTGACCGCCGCCTGCCCGTACAGAACTGCTGACGCCTCCATCAGCAGCCCAGTGTGTGTGGCGCGACACCCATTACCCTCCCCCCAGAAACGCACACATACACACAGTTGACCACACAGCTCCCGCTGCAGAACGGAGAGCCTGGAATATTCCGCATGCCACAGATGACAAGATAGTGTCTCCCGGCCTCGGAAGACCACGAGAGAAAAGGACGGCGTGAGGGGGAGTGTCCCTGGCAGGTTGGCATGGCCGGGTCTGGATGGACCGCCGGGGACATGTGACCCGGAGGTGATGATGCCAACACGGTTCCCACCTGGCCGATTAGGACGGGAGGTTTCTTTTATCAGCGGTGCCAAATGTACAGCATTATAACACGGGGGTCTGATTCCCTGTCAGAGCAGGTGGTCTATAGGGGAACTGTAAAACCCGGGCTCCTGCCAAAGTGTCACTGAGCAAGTCACAGCACGCAGTTCTGTGCCTGACCTGTGACATGTAGCGTAGAGACAAGTAAATGAATATCATCCAAAGTTCAATTGTAACCTCACCCTTAACCTTTAACCTCTAACCTTCAATAACCAACAGAGCTCAGAACGCTCACCTGCCGGGCCAATGCTGGAAACACACACACACACACACACACACACACACACACACACACACACACACACACACACACACACACACACACACACACACACATTACCTCTTATCTGCAGCTTTACATTTACACCATGCTTTAGAAAAATCACAAAAAGTACTTATATATAATTAGTTATACTCGAAAACATTTTTTTTTTTTATAAGACCTATTTTTTTTTTCTCTTCCTTGAGAAATACAAGATTATTATTTTTTACATTACGTCATCTTATGCTAACGAAAATGTCCGGTGAATGGATGGGAGCTAGGTTGAAAGGAGGCAAATGAGCTTCTCCCACCAAGTTGAAGCTAGCCAATAGCGTAGCGACGTCCATGTTCTTCTGAAAATACCCAGCTGTGATTGGCTGTCAGTCAAATCAATCTCTCGCCCCCCACATAGTCCCACCATTCTGTTTCATTCAGATATACGTATGTCAAACTAACCTTAACCACAGTGTGTGGGGGGGTGTCTTGTACTGGGGGCGTGTCTTGTACACCACGCCCCTGGCCTGCAGTCTGCAGACAGATACTGTTGGAAGTTTTTGGTGCTGGAAATGTCCTTTCATGGCACATTTGTATGGAAAATGTAAAATGAAAGTTAAGTAAAAGTGTCCAAACCCTGTGTAAAAGATTGAAAGTAACCTAAATATGTGTGTGAGTTTGATGGCGTGTGTACCAAAGTGGTCTTACCTTTCTGGATTTACCGTAACACACTGGCAAAAGATGGACGCCCTCTTAACAGATACGGCGGGGCCAGGTGTCAAACGTTTGGTATATTTTTGTTTCAGACTGTAAAATAAACTCCCGTCCCCACTTTATTTTTTTTTTCATTCTTCTTTTCTTTCCCAGGGCTGACTCCTCCAAGATGACCCAGCCAATGAGGGGGGACCAGGCCCACCCGTCCGCCCCCGCACGCAAGTCGGCCAGCCTGTCCTCGCCGAGCGCGGCCCGCCGGCTCTACCGCAACCTGTCCGGAAAGTTCCGCGTGGGCGCCAACCCCCCCGGCCTGGAGGACAGCGTGGTGTCAGGACGAGGAGGAGACAAGGAGCGCCTCCGAAAGACCACCATGGTGAGAACAAGAGAGAGAGAGAAACAGAGAGGAGAGACAGATGAAGAGCAGAGAGAGAGAGGAGAGACAGATGAAGAGCAGAGAGAGAGAGAGAGAGAGAGAGAGGGAAGGAGAGACAGATGAAGAGCAGAGAGAGAAGGAGAAACAGATGAAGAGCAGAGAGAGAGAGAGGGAAGGAGAGACAGATGAAGAGCAGAGAGAGAAGGAGAGACAGATGAAGAGCAGAGAGAGACGGAGAGACAGATGAAGAGCAGAGAGAGAAGGAGAGACAGATGAAGAACAGAGAGAGGAGAGACATGAAGAGCAGAGAGAGAAGGAGCGACAGATGAAGAGCAGAGAGAGAGAGACAATATTTTGCTGTATGTTCTATACAATACACATTTTGGTCATGCTTTAAAGGACGTGTTGCTTGTAAAGGCTTTATGAAGGTTGTATAAAAGGTTTCACTAACACAACATAATGGCTTCATACCAAAGGTGACACAACCAATAGTCTCCTGGCTGAACACTGTGTGTGTGTGGTTTACAGGGCACTACCTCGACATTAAGAACACTGAAGAAACGCTTTGGCGTCACAGGATATACAGTAGAATTTTATTATAAGACCCCCCCCCCTATTTTCTCCCCAATTGTATCCAGCCAATTACCCCACTCTTCTGAGCCGTCCCATTCGCTGCTCCACCCCCTCTGCTGATCCGGGGAGGGCAGCAGACTACCACATGCCTCCTCCCATACATGTGGGGTCACCAGCCTCTTCTTTTCACCTGACAGTGGGGAGATTCTCCAGGGGGACGTAGCACATGGGAAGATCACGCTATTCCCCCCAGTTCCCCCTCCCCCCTGAACAGGCACCCCGAACGCCCAGAGGAGGTGCTACTGCAGCGACCAGGACACATACCCACATCCGGCTCCCCACCCGCAGACACAGCCAGTCGTGTCTGTAGGGACGTCCGACCAAGCCGGAGATAACACAGGGATTCGAACAGGCGATCCGTGTGTTGGTAGGCAACGGAATGGACCGCTATGCTACGGTTTACAGGACAATACCTCGACATTAAGAACGCTGAAGAAACGCTTCGGCGTCAAAGGACATCCAGTAGAATTTGACCTTGAGCCTTGATGGGTGGATTATAAAACACCACCTCAGGTCAGTAAATGTGGGAAACAGCTTCACTTTAAGTGACGTGTGGTAGAATCCCACATTAAGCATCCCGGAGGGATGGGTAAAGGACACGTAAAAGGCTGTGACTTCGCAGGATGAAGGAGACAGAACGATGCGTTGGTTTGTCCCTGCCTGTTGGTTGTGTCCCACTTGGTATTGCGTGTTAAGGTGTTGTGTGTCTCTTTATGAAGTACGACGTTTGCCCATGACTGGTTCATGAAGCCATTATGTAGTGTTAATGAAGACTTTTGTACATGCTTCATAGAGCCTTTGTTTAAAGCATGACCCGTATTTTCACTTCAGTGTTCATATGTTTTGTTGAGTCACTAGTGGTCATTCCTCAATCCCCCTCGACTCCGGTCACAGTACTGACGATGAGACACAGCCTGCGTTATATCAGGGCCGGCGCCATGGGGACGTTCAGAACCAGCAAAGCACGTTGAACCGACAAGGACCGAGCGAGGCCTGGAGAAGGAGAGAGAGGGCGAGAGAGGGGGAGAGGGAGACAGCGAGACAAACAGTGAGACAAGGAAAAGAAAATAAGCCTGAGAGTCCTGTGGTTTGAAAATAGTCTGGGAAACCTTTTTTATAGACTTGAATATGCAAGGAACCGCTGGTAGAGAGTTGCCCACACCCACCCCCCTCCTCAGAACAAAGACACAGATGAGGAGCAAGAGACCGAGAGGGAGAGAGTGGGTGTATGTTTACGTGGGTGTATGTGTGTCAGTACAAGTTTATTCACCATCCACACACAAACACTCTCTCTCGCTCTGTGTCTTTGTCTTTCTGCCTGTCAGCGAGGTCAGCGTTTGTCTCTCGGGGGCAGAGCGTTGTGTCTTCGTGTATAAGACGTCCTTTACTTCACATAAAGTTAAGCAAAAATCGGTTCATTTAGTAATTCCATTCATTCTAATCGCTTAATCCGACCCAGGAGTCACACTGGGCCAACGGGATGATGGAGCCGCCGTCTCCCTGTTGACAGTCTGTCCCAGGTTGATTGATTGATTGTTTGATTGATTGATTGATCAATTGAGCAGCTGATCGATCATCTGGTTGGTTGATTGCTGAGGAGCAATGGTTTTCACATTTAACCCAAAGTGACTGTGCTGTTGTCCATCTTTCTATCTTTCTCTCTATACATCTGTCTGTCTGTACTTCTTTGTCTGTCCATCTGCCCGTCTGTGTCTCTGTCTTTCTATCTGTCTGCCTGCCCATCCGCCTGTGTCTTTTCAGTTCCAGAGTAACGAGGCGTTGTTTGAGGCCGTGGAGCACCAGGAAATGGACCTGGTCCAGCTGCTGCTCTCCCAGTACAGTCTGGAGGAGTTGGACCTGAACACGCCCAACAGCGAAGGCCTGCTGCCCCTCGACATCGCCATCATGACCAACAACGTGCCCATGGCCAAGCTGCTGCTGAAGGCCGGCGCCAAGGAGAGCCCCCACTGTGAGTACCGCCGCCGCCCCGACCTTGACCAGCTGGTTGCTGTGAGTACCGCCACTGACCCGACCTTGACCAGCTGGCTGCTGACGAAAATGTCTTTTACGTTAGTCCCGTGTTAACTTGTGTCAGGTGATCCAGTTACTTTTTGATCAGAAGTCCATATGGATCAGCAGGGATGACGTTCCAGCAGGTAGTATTCACTGGCAGACACCACTGGGACATCGTCAGTGATTGGTTTGTTAATTTTTTTGGGGGGGAGGGTCCCCTTTTTCTCCCAATTATACCTATCCAATTAGCCCACATCCAGCTTCCCACCCGCAGACACAGCCAACTGTGTCTATAGGGATGCCTGAACAAGCCGGAGCTAACACGGGGATTCGAACCGTCGAGCCCCGTGTTGGTAGGCAACAGAATAGACCACCACGCCACCCAGACGCCTGGTTTGTTAATATTTCATCTCATCATTTCAACCATCAGCTCAATCATCTTCTCCTGGATGCGTGTACCAATGATCCCAAGAGCTATGCCATCCGGAGCTTGGCTCCTGGTAGGGTCGCCCAGGGCGGACAGGTCAAGGAGGAGTTTCCAGATGAAGCGTGATCCAACAAAGACCTCAACGGTGGAACTGGTGGAAGATAACTTCAGGTTGCAACGGTAGTGAAGGTGGATGAAGGCTGCAACAGAAGGTGATCCCCACTCGTCTTGGTTCTCCATGCCACTGGACTCTGGCTACCCGCTGCCAAGGACCGCTTGGTGGCTGCAGGCCCATCAGCCACTCCACGTAAGAAGCTGTCATGTGCAGACGTCCTCCCATTATGCTGGTCCAGGATCGGCCTCTACATCCACCTGAGGACCCAGAGGGAGGACTTGAAGACACCTGCACATCTGCCACATTTCTCTTTGGTCATGTTTGTGTGTACTTTGGTGCAATATTTAAATTTCAGTCCAGTGCCGATCCTGCAACCATCACGTAATAGACAGTATCCGCTGATCGACACCAGCCTTCATTATTACTGTTACTTTCCGCTGTTGCTCTTGTGCTGTGTTGTGTTGTGTTTAGTGTTGATCCATGTGGGCCAAGCCAGGACAAATTCCTTGTACATGGAAACACGCTGAATCAGAATCTGATTGGATCCTGATTTATCAGAGCAGAGCGGTTTGAAAATTAATTTCCCACAAATCACACCTGTTTGGTACGAAGAGGTCTCTCGTTTACAACAGGAAGGGAACGTTGCATCATGTAAAAACAACCGACTATGAGTCTTACAGCTTGGATAAAAGCTTTGGTCAGGATTTATAAGTTAAGTCCCTCCATCCGCTCTCATCTTCTCCGAGCAGAGCCGGACCACGCTGCCCCGAGTGCCTCAGAGCAGGACTCGCTTTCACAGATTTGGATCTTTGCGGTTCGTCGAAAAGAAAACAGATACCAGAACGCTGTCGTTCGGGCACGGACGGCTCCTCCGTGGGAACCGGCGGCCGCTGACACCTCAACCCCAAACCGCCACCACGGCGACCGCAGGCATCGCCCCGGGCAACCGCTGGCAACCAAAACAACAACAACAACAAAAAAAAGAAGGCGCAGGCTGCCCCCACACGCTGTATCGCCTGAGCGCTGCACGCATGTCTTGTGCGTGTTGCCGTTTGCTAGTGTGGAGGGCTGGCGTGGGGGGCTGGTGTGGGGGGCAGATCATAGGCGGCGGTAATGAGGGAGCGAATATTAGTCATCTTCATAAGCAGCTCTCACCGCCTGTGATCTGCTCCGCTCCCTTCCTCTGTTAATGATTAGTACTCGCCATCAAAGCTCCTGGTAAAGGTCTGCACACGTGCTCGTGCACACACACACACACACACACACACACACACACACACAAACACACAAGTTTTCCAGGGCTGCACCAGACGTCCCATAAAGGTATCTCTAAATTGAAAACACTCGAATGGAAAGTGGTGTTTACTGAAGTTTGCTCTTTGATTACTCTCTCTCTCTCTCTCTCTCTCTCTCTCTCTCTCGCTTGCTCGTTCGCTCACTCTCTCTTTTTCACTGTCACTTCAGAAACTGAAAAGCACCACAGAAAGTTGTGTGCATATATGTACGGGGCCTGTGTACACATGCGTGTGTGTACGTGCGTGTGTGTGTGTGTGTGTGTGTGCATGTGTGTTTCAGTGAAATAGTTGTTCCCGACTGGCGGCGCTGAGTAACAGCGCTCCTCCCCTCTTCTTTTTGATTTTTTTTTTCGTCCTCTAATCAAACTCCATCTGAGGAGAACGGCGATGAGAGATGCTGTAGACGTCTCGTCTCTGTGCTTGTCAGAGGGTCGGTTCTGATTCTGAAGGATTCCTCCACAGACAGACAGCATCCGCCGACACACGAGGACGCAAAGAGAGACGAGCAAACCAGACCTGACGGGCCTGCGGTCTGCTACACAGCTTTACCACAAACCCACAAACCAGTCCCTTATTTCCCAGTGGCGATAACGCTGCTCCAGAACCAGAATTAAGGAGAGCTAAAGTGAAGGTCATGGTTTTCAGCGTTATCTCTCTCTAAGTGTGTTGTAGGATGTTGTAGGGCCCCGCTGCCTCAGCAGAAGTCATGGTTTTCAGCGTTATCTCTCTCTAAGTGTGTTGTAGGATGTTGTAGGGCCCCGCTGCCTCAGCAGAAGTCATGGTTTTCAGCGTTATCTCTCTCTAAGTGTGTTGTAGGATGTTGTAGGGCCCCAGCTGCCTCAGCACAGCAGCGCTGAGCTGCTGTGTGTCTGAAAACACCGCAGAAACTGTGCAGAAAAATGTACATGAACATAAAAACTACATCCCTTACTTCCTGGTTTACCGGAAGGTTGCATTGTGTAAGAAATTGTGAATGACAGGCGTCCGGGTGGCATGGCAGTCTATTCTGTTGCCCACTAACATGGGGATTGCTGGTTCGAATCCCCGTGTTACATCCGGTTTGGTCGGGCATCCCTTCATAAACAATTGGCCGTGTCTGTCGGTGGGAAGCCGGATGTGGGTATGTGTCCTGGTCACTGCACTAGCGCCTCCTCTAGTCAGTCAGGACGCCTGTTCGGGGGGGGACTGGGGGGGAAAGTGTGATCATCCCCTGTGCTATGTCCCCCTGGTGAAACTCCTCACTGTCAGATGAGAAGAAGCAGCTGGTGACTCCATGTGTATCGGAGGAGATGTGGTAGTCTGCAGCCCTTCCCAGATCGGCAGAGGGGGTGGAGCAGCGACCGGGACGGCTTGGAAGAGTTGAGTAATTGGCTGGATACAATTGGGGAGAAAAAGGGGAACACCACCCCCCCAAAACAAAGAACAAGTACATGATGTATATCTGTATGTAGCTTTGTTATTCGGATTTTCACCGGTGATGACACCGGCGTACACTGTGTCCGAGACACCAGGAAGACTGCTCAGTATTATGGCAGCATGTGGAGCCTTATCTCTACAAAAACATACAGATAATGCAGGAAATCATCACTGTTTCCCTGAAAACATGTCCGTGAGCTTTCCCTAATTTGTCAGATTTACGTGTTTCAGTATTCATCAGAGCACCATAACAAAAGTGACACCAAACTCCTTTATCTATCCATCCATCCATCCATCCATCCATCCATCCATCCATCCATCCATCCATTATCCAAACCGCTTATCCTGCTCTCAGGGCCGTGGGGATGCTGGAGCCTATCTCAGCCGTCATTGGGCGGCAGGCAGGGAGACACCCTGGACAGGCCGCCAGTCCATCACACAGGGCCCACACACAGACACACAGACACACACACAAACACACACGCACACGCACACACACATTCACACCTAGGGACAATTTAGTGTGGCCGATTCACCTGACCTACATGTCTTTGGACTGTGGGAGGAAACCGGAGCACCCGGAGGAAACCCACGCAGACACGGGGAGAACATGCAAACTCCACACAGAGGACGACCCAGGATGACCCCCAAGGTTGGACTACCCCGGGGCTCGAACCCAGGACATTCTTGCTGTGAGGCGACCGCGCTAACCACTGCGTCACTGTGCCTCCCCAAGCTCCTTTATATGATTACAAAATTCATCATGTGTAGACGGAGTACGTGCTTAAAGTGAACCATTATTTCCAACACAAGCCACTCTCATCTATTAACAGAACGCCTGCATGATGCAGTACGAGGCCTTTTTTATAATGAAGTCAAATTATACGTTCATAAACAATACTGACAAACCCCATTCACCGACTAATAACGAGGGAAAAAAAAGGACAACCCTAAAGGTGCTTTGGTGAATCACAGCTTCAAACTGTTCAATTGCGAACACACAAAGAGGCTTTTACAAACAGAGAAATGAGCCCGTGGGTTCAATGCCAGCCTCTCTGTGTGGAGTTTATACGTTTTCCCAGTGTTTGTGTGGGTTTCCTCCAGGTACTCTGAGGTGAATAGGAGAACTGGAGATGGATAGTGTGTGTGTGTGTGTGTGTGTGTGTGTGTGTGTGCGTCAGACTGGTCCAGGGTGTCTCCCTGCCTCCTGCCCAATGCATGCTGGGATAGACTCCAGCTCCCACCCCACCTCCGTGACCCTGAATTGGATTAAGCTGTTATAAACAATGGATGAGTGTAAAATAGAGCTCATACTGCAGACTTTGGAAAAAGTATCTGCACTGTTTTTTTAGTAAGACTGAGGCCCCAGTCACACCAGAAATTGGCAGAAAGAGATTCCTTTGCGTGTCCTTGTAAAGAATAAAGTTGGTTGATTTGGCTGCTAAGCTGATAGCTTCCCGTACGCTGGACTCTCAGCAGCACCCGCCCCGTTAGAGGTCAGCGCAGTCAAAGCTGCTGGTCAGTGGCGCAAATTCACGTGTTAAAAGCCCGCCAAACGAACGCCACATGAAGCCGTCGCACATTTTAACTTCGCTAACGCGCACAAAACCACCAATCTAGACAATTCACCTCAATATAAATGGTGAGAAGTATCACACTCATTAAATACTGATGTGACTGAGCTCTGCTCTGACCAAACACAACAACACATGATTACAGGAAAACCTGCTGTGTGCCGAAAAGAGCCATTAGTTTCCTCTGAAGAGAGAGCCGCGTCGCCCAACCTTGGGCGTGGGGAGCGAAGGCTACCCGTCTGGTCTGATCCCACAGAAGAGTTACTTAATGTTGCTCAAATTGCTGAAAAAGTTCCTGCTGGCTATGATAGACAGGTGTCAGAACACACAGCGCATCACAGCTTGCTGCGTATGGGGCTGCGTAGCTGCAGACCAGTCGGAGTGCCCACGATGACCCCTGTCCACCACCCAAAGCTCCTACAATGGGCACGTGAGCATCAAGACTGGACCATGGAGCAGTGGAAGAAGGTGGCCTGGTCTGATGAATCATGTTTTCTTTTACATCATGTGGAAACCGGGTGTGTTTTCACGGTTTACCTGAGGAAGTGATGGCACCAGGATGCACTATGGGAAGAAGGCAAGCCGGTGGAGGCAGTGTGATGCTCTGGGTAATGTTCTGCTGGGAAACCTTGGGTCCTGGCATTCATGTGGATGTTACTTTGACAAGTACCACCTACCTAAATATTGTTACAGACCAGGTACACCCCTTCATAGCAACAGTATTCTCTGATGGCAGTGGATAATGCCCCCTGCCACACTGCAAAAAGTTGTTCAACAGTGGTTTGAGGAACATGACAAAGAGTTCAATGTGTTGCCTTGGCCTCCAAATTCTCCAGATCTACGTCCGATCGAGCATCTGTGGGATGTGCTGGAAAAACAAGTCCGATCCATGGAGGCCCCACCTTGCAACTTACAGGACTTAAAGGATCTGCTGCTAACGTCTTGGTGCCAGATACCAGAGGACACCTTCAGAGGTCTTGTGGAGTCCATGACTTGACGGGTCAGAGCTGTTTTGGCAGCACGAGGGGGACCTACACAATAGTAGGCAGGTGGTTTTAATGTTTTGGCTGATCGGTGTGTATGCACTGTCCACTTTTCGCCTTAGAGAAAAATCAGTAAGAAGTTATTCTGAGTGATCACCTTCATCCTATGATCAGACATTTCTAGAGACATTTCTATCCTGATGGGAGTGGTCTCTTCCAGGATGACAGTGCCCCCATCCACAGAGCAGGAGGGGTCCCCGGATGGTTTGATGAGGATGAAGATGATGTAAATCATATGCTATGGCCTTCACAGTCACCAGATCTCGACCCAGTTGAACACCTATGGGAGATTTTGGGCCAACGTGTTAGACAGCGCTCTCCACCACCGTCATCATCATGAAAACACCAAATGAGGGAATATCTTTTGGAAGAATTGTCTTCATCCCTCCAGAAGAGTTCAGAGACTTGTAGAATCCATGACAAGGAGCGCTGAAGCTGTTGTGGAGGCTCGGGGTGGCCCAACACCTCACTAAGACACTTCCTGTTGGGTTTTCCTTTAGTTTGTCCCTCATCTGTCTATCTCGAGCAGCTGGTCATCAGCATATATCCTAATTTGTCCCCATCTCTGGGAAATCCAGTTTGTCTTTTTTTAATTTAATGATTTACAAATAAATTTGCTTGCTTCAGTGCAACCCCCCCCACACACACACACACACAACCTGACCTTTAATTCCTAATCCTGAATTCAGCCCTAATCCCTAAACCTCAACTGGTTCCTCTTGGAGGTTACACACTAGTCAAAAAACTTGGCACTTAAAACTTAAAAGACTTATGCTGTCCACACAGGTAGTGTCATACAAGTGCACACGCAGTTGTATGCACACACACACACACACACACACACACACACACACACACACACACACACACACACACACACACACACACACACACACACACACACACACACACACACACAAACAATTTGTCATTATTACACTGAACTCAAGAGAACAAGGAATTCGAGGCCCAGCAAAGATGGGCTGTTATCCAGAGAGGGAGAGAGAGACAGAGAGAGAGACAGACAGACAGACAAAGAGGGAGAGAGAGAGAGAGAGACGTACAGACAGACAGACAAACCGACAGACAGAGGGAGAGAGAGAGAGACAGAGTGGGAGAGAGAGACAGAGAGAGACAGAGGGAGTGGAGACGGTGAGAGAGCAACACAATCAAACACCCAGACAGACATTTTGACACGCGGCTTTAAACTCACTGTCAACAGTGGAATCTAACGCTCAACAGTGAAATCTACAATGAACAAACAGAGACCCCACAGACTAAACACAGACACGCCGCGCTCCCAAACACTCCAGGAATGACCCGCCACCAGAGGAGAACTACAGTAAAGCTACTGTCCTCGCTGCCCCCGGCCGCTTTCTGCTTTACTGGCGTTAAGCTAGTTTGCCGACACCCGAGCCAATCGCATGTACCACGAGAACAAGCCAGGGGGGGGTTGCTCAAAGACACTTCAGCGGCAGCCTCGCAGTGAGACCCGGTGCCCACAGGTCAAAACAGGGACTGAATCTACATTACTTTATTTACAGTACCGTTTTTGTTCCAGTTCATCAAATGTAATTTTCATTTTGTGTGGGAGTAATCTAACTAGTGTTGATGTAACTTAATCCACCTGTAGTCCACATGAGACTGGATGTGTTGTGGGATTGTGGTTCTGGTGACATGGCCCTGGTCTTAAAGGCTGCATTACAGTAAAGGGAGACAGTTTTCTGAACTTATTATGAACGTCTCAACCTGCTTGGTCATCATGTCCACATGACTCATGATCCTTTCTCCACATTTTAATGTGTCTAAATATCTTACTGAAGCACCAATAGTAATCCGTAAAATACTATCATATTATCAGTATCGAGGTATTCATTCAAAAATATTGTGATATTTTATTTGTCCAACATCACCCGGCCTGACTCGTGGTACCAGTGTAGCGACTTACACCATCTCTTCTCATTTGTATGGGTCTTATTGCGTTATTTGTATGGTGATTGTTTAGTGTATTTTTTTTTCTTTTTGAACAAAATTTACAAAGATCTTTAACAATCACATAAAATAGGGCATACGGGTAGTGTGGCGGTCTATTCCGTTGCCTGCCAACACAGGAATCACCGGTTCGACTCCCCATGTTTCCTCCGGCTCGGTCGGGCGTCCCTACAGACACAAGTGGTCTGCGGGTGGGAAGCCGGATGTGGGTGTGTGTCCTGGTCGCTGCACTAGCACCTCCTCTGGTCGGTTGGGGCACCTGTTCGGGTGATGGGGGGGAATAGCGCGATCCTCCCATGTGCTACGTCCCCCCTGGCAAAACTCCTCACTGTCAGGTGAAAAGAAGCGGCTGGCGACTCCACATGTATTGGAGGAGGCATGTGGTCATCTGCAGCCCTCCCCGGATCAACAGAGGGGGTGGAGCAGCGACTGGGACGGCTTGGAAGAGTTGGGTAATTGGCCAAATACAATTGGGGAGGAAAAGGGGGGGGTGTCACATAAAATCAAAGCACTCGAACACAAAGTGGAAACAACAGCGGGTGTGACATGGAGTACACATGGGCCATTCTGCTCAGCCTCATTCCTCCAGCAGACACCGACCCCCCCACCTCTGCCCTTTTTTCTTTTCTTTTTTTAAACTCATTTATCCAAGTAGAGCCAGTGAGAGGCCCTTTCCTTTACCAGTGCCTGGTTTGATTCCCATGCACAGTGAGGCCATCTCACACCCAGGGGCTGACCAGTATGACCAGTCTCCATCTGCCCAGTTCCACCAGTTTCCTACAGTTGGACATCGAACCACTGGACATGTAACGCCTGGCTCAAATGCACGTTGGCGAGTAATATTCATCCACCCATCCTTGCGTTATGTTGCGCTTTTCAACATAAAACATGTGATGGCCCTGTCACAAGTATTTGCCTCCTTTGTTTTGGCCTCTGTTGGCTCCGGTTTCCAAACTGCGGTGTAACTCTACACTCACATTTAGAAAAATGTGTCATCTATCAAGGCCTCCATCACTTTCCCTCTAATTGGGACGGTGGAGAATTGTAGCTTGTGACCGATGGTGTTGAAATGGGTTAATAATACAAACTGGGCCAATAAAAGGCGAGAGGAAATAAAAAATAAATAAAAAAAACCAGAAAAAACAAACAGCCTCAAGTTTGTCTAATTTTTGTTGAATATAAGGTTCCCTTATAACCACATATGCCTAAGCCTCCTCCGCCCTCTCTCTCGCTCTTCATTGCCCCATTTTCTCTGTCATTTTCTTTCCCGCTGATGTCATCGCTGAAAGAGGGACGGCACAGTTAAACGGGGTTTTACGAGGAATTTTCCTCAGCGCTTCGACAAACAAAGACCTTAAAGAGGTCCTGCGTGTTAAAGCCGTCTCCCGGAGTCATGCTGGGGGGGGGGGGTCCTCCTCGCAGAGTAATGAAGACAGTTATTTTTATCCTTACGAATGATTTATTTACCCTCCGTTTAACTAGGCTGCGTTTAAACCAGAACCCGGTGATGAAAAGAAGCGGCATGAGAACAGTTGAGGGATAACATACAACAAATGCAATGCAAAAATGCAATCAAGCTTGTGTAAAAGACAGAACTACATCTTTTTTTAATTTTAAATGAAGATGCTCCAACAACGTAGCGGAATGATACACTAGCATCCAACATTGAGGTTCATGGTTCAAACCCCGGTATTGCGACTGCTTTGCAAGAAACCTAATGGGCTGTGGCTCCTGGCAGGGTGGCCCGTTGAGCTGATGTGTCTTGCTGTTGCAAATAGTGACTCTTACAAAATGCTTGATTTGTAAATTGAGGATTACCGAAATGGGGGCGGCATCGTGGCGCAGTGGTTAGAGCGGTCGCCTCACAGCAAGAAGGTCCTGGGTTCAAGCCCCTGGGTAGTCCAACCTTGGTGGGCCATCCCGGGTCATTCTCTGTGTGGAGTTTGCATGTTCTCCCCGTGTCTGCGTGGGTTTCCTCCCACAGTCCAAAGACATGTAGGTCAGGTGAATCGGCCATACTAAATTGTCCTTAGGGATGAATGTGTGTGTGTGTGTGTGTGTGTGTGTGTGTGTGTGTGTGTGAGAGTGTGAGTGTGAGCCCTGTGATGGCCTGGCGGCCTGTCCAGGGTGTCTCCCCCGCCTGCCGCCCAATGACTGCTGGAATAGGCTGCAGCGACCCTGAGAGCAGGATAAGCGGTTCAGATAATGGATGGATAGATGGATGGATTACTGAAATGAAAGCAAGGGGCACAGTTACCATATAGGACGTTGTCTTTCCCAAAACACACAATATTACATCATGAAATGCTAACTCCAATACAAGTCAAACGACTGGCGTAGCATCGGGGCGCGGTGCAGCATTTACTGTTGATACCGTCAAGAAAGTCTGAAACGGTCTCAGACGATGTTATTACCTGAATATTAGATTTTCGTTGCCACTGAGCGAAATTGCGTTACATCGGTATGTAACGGAGTTGAGCTTGAAACTTCAGTCGACAGCCCCTTGACATAACCTTTAGCTGTCCTGACTGCATGTCTGTGGGTCATGATACAGACGTGATTAAGCACAATTTAGCTAGTTCACGTACAGCACACACCGACTGTAGGAGAAAGTAAATGTGATTAGTTCATAAGCTAGCTCATCAACCAAAGCAAGCCTCCCTTCATCCTTCTCCTTGCACTTTTTCAAGAGACACTGGAGGTTTATCAGTCATGCTAACTTAGTAAACAAAAAGTGGTGCAAAAGGTGGCATCCGGGTAGTGTACCGGTCTATTCCTACCAACATGGGGATCGCTGGAACGAATACCCCTGTGTTACCTCTGGCTTGGTCAGGCGTCCCTACAGACACAATTGGCCATGTCTGCAAGCACCTGTTCAGGGGGAGGGGGAACTGGGGGGAATAGTGTGATCCTCCCACGTGCTACGTCCCCCTGGTGAAACTCCTCACTACCAGGTGAAAAGAAGCAGCTGGCGACTCCACATGTATCGGAGGAGGCGTGTGGTAATCTACAGCCCTCCCCGGTGGTGGAGCAGTGACCGTCATGGCTCAGAAGAGTGGGGTAATTGGCCGGATGCAATTAGGGAAACAAAGGGGGGGGAGTGGTGCAAAAGTAGATATATGACATTTAATTAGGAACAAAGACAGAATAGCACTTTGGTAGTTGAGCAGTGATAATTGCTGGATCCTTTGAAGCAAATACGGGAATGCAAACGCCCAAAATCAGACATTTTCCGTTCTATAGGATCTGGCTCAAATTAAGTGGTGCTCCTGCTGTTAGTTGTTCTGCTGTACAGCTGCGATTGGATCTGGGATAAATATTGTTTACCTCCACATACAGTGCTTTCCCACTGAGAAAACTGCAGCCGTGGGCGATATCACATGTAATGGAGGATGCACATGGATGCTCAAACCCTCCCCAATGAACTCATTCTCACCCCATGGCGTCATATTGACGCTGCTAGCAAAGCATCGATATTATATGGTGCGTAAGTATGGCGTCAGTGTAAGATGCAACCGGTTATCTGCTGCCCAACATTAACCCTTCACTTCACCACTACCTAACCTGGACGTCAATAATATTCATAAATCAGATCTGAAGTTTGATATTGGAGTCTCTGAACCAGCTGCTGGATCTCGATACAGACACATCAACGCTTCGTCAACAGCACCAGTATGTGGCGCCATGGGATGGCCATGCATTTCCCCAATTCCTGGTTGTGCAAATGCTGCAGCTTGGGAAAATTGGGAATTGGACACGGCATACTTGGGAAAGAAATGGGAGCAAGTATAAAACATATAAACACGAAGGAGAAATGTAAGGTCTTCAGAAGTCATGAGTCCGAGATCAAACCTGCGGGATCGTAGGCCAAGACACCTGTTTAATCATGACACTACGAAGCAAAGACATCTCTTCCCCGAGTCTGTCGCAGGTTCACAAGTTCAAAATCACCGAGAGACAGAGAGAGAGAGAGACAGAGAGAGAGAGAGACAAAGAAACAGAGAGATCAGCTCCTGCAGCTCGAGATTGCTCTCATCATGCAAAAAAAAAAAGGGAAAAAAAAGGAAAGAAAAGAAAAGAAAGAAAAGAAGAAGAAAAAGGCCAGCAGTTTGTTTACTCATTCATTTAGCCAGGAAAGTTCTTCTGTGATGAAAAGTTTTATCTTGTTCTTGGACGTGAGCGAGAACAAGCTCACAATGTTTGTATACCAGGATTGATGTCAACCATGACACATCATCAGCTCACAGTCACCAGATTACATCTCCAACCTTGTCTCCGTGGTGGAAACACACACACACACACACACACACACACACACACACACACACACACACACACACACACACACACACATATATATATATACATACACACATATATACGTATATACACACACACACACCCATACATACACACATATATAAACACATACATACACACACACGTATATACACACACACACGCACACATACACACACAGTGCAGAGTGTTTTTGCAGCCTTGAAGTAAAACCAGACAGTGTGCTGTGATGGTTTATCTTCACTATGAACAGCTTTTTTTTTTACATTATATCAGTCACACAACGTTGTGTTGTTGAGTGTTGGTCATATTTTCATGTCATAATGTTGCATTTTCACGGGTTTGATAAAATGTGCTGGTTTGCCTGCATTTTAAGTTGATACAGCCCTGAATCCCAGCCGACGTGTCATCTCAGAGGACTGTACAGTCCCACAGAGAAGCAGCAGGATGGCAGATACAGTACAGGACGACACACGTCACCATCGTCTTCATCACACCGCTGGTTCGAGCAAGGAAAATCTCCTGGAAAAAAATCACTGTGTGGGACATGAAAACTTGGGGAAATTATCCTTCTTCCAATACACAAGCACATGAAAATGACAAGCTGTCAAAGATGATTAATCTGACAGCACACTTATTAACATTAATACACGCTTAGAGGTGTTATAACCATCTTATGACTCTTCTGACTCATAATGATCAATCATAGCATCACAAGAACAACATGATTCAGGTCAGGACAAAAAAATAATATATATATATATATATATATATATGTTTAAAAAAAACTATATGTTTTCCCCCTGTTTCTCTTTAATTGTATCCCGCCAATTACCCCACTCTTCCAAGCCGCCCCGGCCGCTGCTCCACCCCCTCTGCCCATCTGGGGAGGGCTGCAGACTACCACATGCCTCCTCCAATACATGTGGAGTCACCAGCCGCTTCTTTGACAGTGAGGAGTTTCGCCAGGAGGATGTCATCGCGCATGGGAGGATCACGCTATTCCCCCCCAGTTCCCCCTCCCCACTGAACAGGCACCCCGACCGACCACAGGAGGCGCTAGCGCAGCGACCAGGACACATACCCACATCCGGCTCCCCACCCGCAGACACGGCCAATTGGGTCTGTAGGGACGCCCGACCAAGCCGGAGGTAACACGGGGATTCGAACCGGCGATCCCCGTGTTGGTTGGCAACGGAATAGACCGCCACGCCACCCAGACGCCCCCAGGACAAATATTTTAGACTAGACAGTGTAGTCCGGTAAACGTGGTCAGGAAGAGGTTGAGTTTAGATTTTTAAAAAAGGAAAGAATCCACTAGATGCACCATTTAAAGACATACTGATAATAAGTCGTTTATTGTGAGTTTAAAGATGTCTGCCAATGTGAAGTAGGTTGAAACAGCTTGCAAGTACCTGATTGGTCATCTTGAATCACCGTGTACAGACACTCATTCCGCAGGTGGAACCTGCACCAGTGAAAGCATGTGAAAGTCAGCAGTGAAGCTGTACTGAGCAGCTGTATGTATGGTGTACCGTCACAGCATTTCACTCAACAGAGTACGTTTTCACTAGCTAACTTAGCTAGCTGTTTGTCAGAGAGCTAACAGTTCTCTCTTTCTCTCTCTCACTCTTTCTCTCTCTCACTCTTTCGCGCTCGCTCGCTCTCCTCTGCAGTTGTGAGTCTGGAGGGCCGGGCGGTGCATCTGGCCACCCTGGTGCAGGAGGCTGAGCAGCGGGTGTCTGAGCTGCAGGCCCAGGTTCGGGGGGAGGGCCCCGGTGAAAGGGAAGCGTCGGACCGGGAGAGACAGCTGAAGGCGTGGGAGTGGCGACACCGGCTCTTCAGACGCATGCAGACGGGCTTCGAGCACGCCAGTAAGGAGGCAGCTGGGCTGTGATGTGACGCTGTCGTTGCTGTGATGTTGTTGTTGTTGTTGTCTTTGAGTGCGTTCCATTTCATGACAAAAGTGTTGGGGTGTTACCCTCCCTCCCCTCTTTTATCACCACATGTATGTGCACTATATCACAGGCAAGTCGTCTCTCTGACATCTGTCAGACTCCCAGATGCCGTGGTGGGAATCCTCAGCTCATGTGTGATGTAATCGGTCCCAACAGCCCCGCCCTCTGTCTGAGATACAGTCAGCGGTGGAAAGACAATGTTGTTTTTTTGGGCAAATCTCAAAGCTGTCATCTTTGACTGATCGATTGGCTAGATTTATGATCATTATTGAAGACAAGCAAGACCGTCCTCACGCCAGAAACATCTTCCAGACCACATCTGAAAGATGATCAAGTCCACCACAGTGAAGCTCGTGAACATCGTTCCATTGTGAGCTTTCCGTGACCTCCTGAAAGTGCCTGGTTGATTTTTTCTTCTATCTGTCTATCTGTCTATCCGTGTGTCTGTCTCTCCCAGACCCTCCAGATGCACCCAGTGTGGTCCGTCTGTCTGTCAGCAGCAGCAGCAGTCTCAGGGTGGACTTCCAGGAGCCCCTCAGCGTCAACGCCGCCGTCGTCACCAAGTATAAAGGTCTGCCCCCCCCCCCACCTGCCCCACCCCTGCCATCCTACTGAACCAGACATCGGTTTGCACCTCCATATGCGCCAGAATGACTGATCCATCCTTAGAAAAAGAAAGTTCAAATGTCTCGCAGACACAAGATCCAAAAACCTCAGTTTGTGATTGATCTTAGCTCCTCCTAGATGTTCGCCTCCAGAATAGTGAGCATTCTTTTTGTTGAAATTGTGTGTGTGTGTGTTTTGTTTGCAGTTGGTTGGAGTTATTCCCCCTCCTTCAGCCCGTTGCTGGGTGAGGTACTGGTGGAGGACACCACCCTGCTGCAGTGCAGCATCACTGGGCTCACTTTTGTAAGTACCGCAGATGCTTCCTTCACCTCCACATCAGTCCATCCACCCTCCTATCTGTCCGTCCTACGTCCCTGCTCAGTCCAAGTGTGGGTTGCCACAGGCTGGAGCATATCCCAGCATGCAGTGGGGTGGAAGGCCTGTATAGATGTTGGATATATCCACAGTCCATCACAATGCCGAGTCGCAGTCATTCGCTTACTGTTCATTACTATGAGCAGGTTAGAGTCTCCGGTTTATTTAGCGTGCATGTGTTCAGGCTGTGGGAGGGATGTTGGAGTACCCTGAAGAACACGGGGAGAACACACAGACTGCATGCAAAGGGCCGGGTGTAGTAGGTCATATAGGTTGTTGTATGTGTTAAATTACTTTTTAATTCTTGATGCGTGCTTCACAATCCAGGTCTAGAAGTCCCAGAAAGCCGAGTCCGTCCATCCGGACACAAAAGTTCAGTGGGAAAAGCGTTTCATCGCTCATCCAAGTGACTCTGTGAGCCGACTGCTGTGGAGGATTTATTTGGTCACAGTTAAAAGTCCAAATAGATAATTAAAAGAGATAAGTAGATTATTATGTTACTCTGCTACGAGGAACGACCAGGCCATGATTACATGTTTAAAAGAAAAGGGTAATTGAAAAAGCAAATTTAAAATGTAGAATAATTTGAAAATGGCAAGTGACACTGGAAAAAGTGATATTTAAAATGCAGAAGCTTAAATGGAAATGCTCAAAAAGAAAGGTTAAATTGTAAAGATGAAATTGAAAATTATGGTGGAAAGAAGAAAAGGAAAACATCAAACTTAGAATGGTAAATGGAAATTTTATATTGAAAGCTTGAATTTTTTTTTTTTTGTGCATTTGCCCTTTACCATTTACCATTTGATATTATCAATGTCATCTTTTTCATTTGGCATTTGGCTGTTCCAGCTGTGTGTAAATGAAGAGGACTGGCCCAAAAGCACTGAGGTTTGGTGAAGTTGGAAATATATTCACAGAGTCGAACTTCCCAGATCAATACCTCATAAGGAAAACATTGTTAAAACACAAACCACACCTCTTCCCTGCCGTAGTAAGGGAGACAATGAGCTACAACCTAACTTTCACCAGAACAAGCCGTCCTCCGAGCTGGACAAATAACACGGGTCTGTGTGGACAGCCGGCTGTGAGCCGAGTGCACAGGGACCGTCTAAAAAGTGCAACGCCAAAAAGAGATGCTGCAAAAATATTCAGTAACTTCACTCTTACACAGTGTAGTACCACCAAACTCAGCAGCCAAGGTTCAACCAAAACACAATCCATTACGGTCACGCTAAAAATAGACAATTGTTTGCACAAAGTCTGATGTCAAGCCGTTTTATTATGTCCGCTAAGTCAAAGCCTTGAGGGGGGGGGTGTTATGCGTTTGATCACACGTGTGTGCGTGTGTGTGTGTGTGGGTGTGGGTGTGTGTGTGTGCAGAGATGGACAGTATTTCTGTTACTTGTAAATACATATTTCAGTTAATTCTGAGTATTTTGCACTTGGTGTTTGACGAGGCTGAAAAAGGTTCTAATATAATTTGTAATTAGATACTTTAGAGTGGAGTAATTTTGTATTTTCAAAATACTCAAAATACTTTCTTCATGATTCATAAAACATTCAAAAATGCAGGTAAATACATCTTTAAATGAAGAACAATGCACTTGGACATACTCACACAGTGATTCTGTAAGCCCACACTACTCACGGTATTTCTGTAATCGAGTTCGTCTTCTGTGAAGTTGCGCCCCCCCCAGGCAAGCTAGCACATGCTTCCTGGCTCAACCAGTGCAGCGGACTCTCTGTCAAGGTAAACATTTTGTCTGAACTGCAGTAACTATATAAGATATATCTTACCTTTTAGAATGTACACATGTTGAACATAGGGTGGCCAACCATCCTGTAAAATATGGACTCATTCGTGTTACCTCCGGCTTGGTCGGGCGTCCCTACAGACAATTGGCCGTGTCTGCAGGTGGGAAGCCGGATGTGGGTGTGTGTCCTGGTCGTTGCACTAGCGCCTCCTCTGGTCAGTCGGGGCGCCTGATCTGGGGGGAACAACGTGATCCTTCCATGCGCCACATCCCCCTTGCGAAACACCTCACTGTTAGGTGAAAGAAGCGGCTGGCGACTTCACATGTATCGCAGGAGGCATGTGGTAGTCTGCAGCCCTCCCCGGATCGGCAGAGGGGGGTGGAGCAGCGACCGGGACGGCTCGGAAAATAGGGTAATGGCCAAGTACTCCTTGGGAGAAAAGACAGGGAAAAAAGCCACAAAAAAAAAGAAGGAATCATCCCCTAATTGGAAACTAGAAAACATGTTGCGTATTGAACTGATACGGGAGGCGTTTCGCTCCATATTTTTGAGAATCAATTCAGTGCAAATCTATGGAAGAGAAATATAATAGATTCGACTATTAAGACAGGCCGATTTGTATGAGACAGAAGGAAACCCTCCTGCTCTGTTGTCCTTCAGCCTGTCTGCCAGGTTGTGTTCCACCACCCCAACAGAGAATGGGTAGTGGAATCTCGCTTCTCGACGGCAGCGCGAGATTTTAAAAAATGGCAACCTGCGAGCGTAGTCCTCCATATACAAGGCCAACTGCACCGTCTGCCACTGGGTTTTCTCCATTAGTCACAGAGGAGCCATTGCAGTTTCCTTGATGTGATTATGTATGGTATGAATAGGACTTTCCACAACCAAGTATACATTTTTATGTTATATATTTACACAAGTCTACTACTGAAGGGTACTGTGTAAGAGCGAGACCTGTCGTTTTGGACAAAATGAGCATTGTGCAATAATTAAATATTTGTTATAGGTCCACAGTAGTCAGTTCTCCTCAGTCTAAGGTAATATAGTCCACCCCCACCCTGGGTGCTCCTAATTTCCATTTCAGGAGGTTGGCAACCCCAGTTCTACTCGAACACCAAAGGTAAAGTCTAACGATAAAACAATTGATACATGTGGCCCAGTAGCTAAAGAAGGGAGTGAGCCAGTACGTTAGCTAGCTAGCTAGCTAGCTAGGGATGTGTGCTTGACTGGGAGTGCGCTCTCTCCTCATTCACTCTCTAGCTCGCTCAACCTACGCTGCTTTCTGTCGCTGCCCACTCTGTGACAGCTGTGCACATGCGCAACTCACATCTACAGTTGAGTCAGATCGGGCAGCGATAGTGTTGAAACCAAAACATTGTTTATTCGGGTACGAGTCCTGTAAGTAGACGAGAACTCGATCGTATTTCGCGAGCCATTCACTGCCGATCTCAGTACAGGAGAACCAGCAGAACACTGGATGAACCAAAAATAATGCACCTTATTCACCTCGCCGCCACCCGGAAGTGCCATGGTCTCCAATGTTAAAACTCCGCTATAAAAGTACAATTTCAAGAGATGGATTAGTCACAGTCACAGCTGGAAATCACCTCAGTAGCAACAGTACAACATGTCCCATGGCTGAGCTATGTTTTCTTACCATGGTTTTATGAATGAAAGTCAATCGGCAGAGCAGCCATTCGCCTTGATTCATTTTATATCATGAAAACCACGACGGTTAAACACATCTGAAGTCTTTTAATGAGGGCTTTTGATTTTTTTTTTAAACATTTTTATTTTGAAATACTTTATTGACTCCCGTAGGGAAATTACACTCTTCATTTAACCCATCCTAGCTGTGTCGCTAGGAGCAGTGGGCAGCCACCGTGCAGCACCCGGGGACCAACTCCAGTTCGTCTTGCCATGCCTTGCTCAGGGGCACAGACAGGAGTACTAACCCTAACATGCATGTCTTTTTGATGGTGGGGGAAACCGGAGCACCCGGAGAAAACCCACCACAGACACGGGGAGAACATGCAGACTCCAAACAGAGGACAACCTGGGATGACCCCCAAGGTTGGACAACCCCGGGGTTCAAACCCAGGACCTTCTTGCTATGAGACGACAGCGCTAACCACTGGGCCACCGTGCCACCCTAAAAATTAAAAATGTGAAATTATGATAGCCTGGTCTCTGTCATTTCATGTCAGCCTTGGTCGCTTTCGTGCACCGGGCTGCCTGGTAAGGTGCACATCCACAGACTGACAGGCAGAGCGTTTTTATTACATAGATTCTTTAGCTTGATTATTAGGTAGATTTTTTTAGCTCGAGCGCTGAATATTCAAAACTTTTTTTTATTTTTATTTTTTTCACATTTCCTGTTCAGTTGACTTTGGATGCTGAGGAAAAAAGTTTTATAACAGCAGGGAAAGTTTTTCTGTCTGTCTGTGGGAGAAGGGGGAGACACGTACGCCTGGCGGAGAGCTGCACCCCTCGAGTTGAGAATGTCACCCTCTCCTTATAAACCTGATCCAATTTCCGTTCGGAGTGACTTGAGTCCTCTTAAACGCTCCCCAGATTAAAGGGCCGCGGTCGCTCCTTTAAACGCCGCTTCACGTGTGAGAGAGCAGCTCTGGAAGGAGCCCACCGCCCAGCTCCCCTCGCCGTCTGTCGACCGCGAAACCAAGAACTTAGAAGGCCACTCTCCCACATGAAGGCCCCCGGGTTGCAATTACACATGTGCTTGAGCTGTTTGCTGAGGTGTCATTGGACGTTCCCAAGTGGCTGTTTTTACTGTCATTAATGCTGTACACACACACACACACACACACACGGGCATACAAACCCACACATGCACGCACACCAAAAAGCTTTGCATCAGAATCAGCCTCAGCAGCGATCTTGTGAAGAATTACGGCCTCTGCTGAACAGCACGGTCAGGCGAGGCAGTTTGATGCCGTGTCATCGAGCCTTGGCTCCGAGGCACACGTCGTTTTTATAAAACACACAACAGTTGTCAAACAGTCCGAGACTCCCAAGAGCAGCTTGGTTGCCTGCGCCCTGATTTATGTTTGGCATTTTTAAGCGGGCACGTAGACAGACAGACGCTCCTCTGGTTGTTTGTTATAGTGTGGGAGAAAGACCCTCCGCCCGCCGTAGGACCCCTGTTGCCGCCTGTGGCTTGGCCCCCGTCACATGACAGGGGTCAAGGCGGGGTCAGGAAGTGTCTGCGGCTGGTTTGATTGATCTGGCTGAGAAAAGGAGACCCAGGCCTGCTGTCTGTGTGCGTGTGCTCGCACACAAGCACACACGTGTGCACTCACACACACACACACACACACACACACACGCAAACACACACACGCAAACATTCACATTCACACACTGACACACACCGATCCACATGCATACACACACACTTGCAGAGATTCAAAGACATGCATGCACACACTTGCACAGGGACCTAGCAATAGATAAATAAGAAAATACCCCCAGATTACACACACACACACACACACACACACACACACACACACACACACACACACACACACACACACACACACAAATGTCACGTAACTACCTATCCATCGATGTATGTTTTAGGTGTGTGTGTGTGTGTGTGTGTGTGTTTCCTGCCTGCTTGTCACCCTAACTATGACCTAT